>NC_083348.1:26080951-26383451 GCF_019175385.1 Lycium barbarum
CTTAATGCTTGCTCATTATTTTCCTGCTCATTGGTGGTGGTTTCTACTACTAAGTTACAAAATATTTATTTTACCCAAACTCCTAATAGTTTCTCTTCAGAAACAACATATGGATTGCCTTGCTATACCTCTTTTCACCCTTTTTGTGTGTCAGAATTGAGATAAAACAAATGTTGTTCTTTATTGAGCCATTTGCAGGTTTATTTCTTCTGTCATAGAAAATGTTTTCTGCTTCATTGCTACCTATGATTCCTATGTAGTAGATAGTGAATTTGGTTTCATTTTCATCTTATGATTGTGTTACGTATTGTTTGTAGGACGAAAAAAAAAATGTTATCCTCTTTTACTGATTGGATACAAATAAGTATAGCAAGTATCTGGAAGTGGAGTTTTCTGTTAAAGAATCACTTTAACAACCTTTAATTTATTTTCATGTATAAGAAGAGTATTAATAATTGACTTATAAAGAGAGAATAAATGATCTCAGTCACTTAACAAAAACTAAAAGAATTCTTCACTGGCCATTAAACATTAATACGTTCGTTCGTTTCAACCTTCATTATTCAGTGTTATCTTCTGATGAAGATATAATTTACTTGTGATGAATGAAAGATTCTGGTGATGATGCTTTTTTAGTTTAACTGCTTCTTTCATTTTCGTGATAGCATTTTGCAATTGGTTATATTTTACTTAGATGTGCAGATATCGTTGTACGTCAAAATAAAATTTTACACTTTTTAAGGTAGTTATTGGCTTCCCTTTTAAATTGAATTATGTCTTTGACTTACATATGTGCATATAGGGAACGACAAAGAAATTACTTCATCTTCTTCGGGGATGAAGTTCCACATAAATAATCTGTCATCTAGATGCCAAAAGAAGCTCGGATCGATGACGACTAGAAACTCCTAGATTTTTTGACAAAAGGAACAAAGTGACTATTACCAACTTCTACGCCATCTATTGCTACTTACATCTCTGGGATGTAATCTCTGATTTCTTGGGTAGCTTGAGTTTATCGTTGTGAGAAAGTCGTTTACCTTTTTAATGACTTAGTTATAATTCTAAAGATTTGAGATTTTGTTTATGGTTCTCTGTAATCTTAGCACAGTGAATGTGATACTATCTTAATTCTTTACTATCATTGCCTTTAAAGATATCTTACCTATGTGCATATCTCGATGTTGATGATAATACGGGGGTGTTTGATTTTTTATTTCACATACCTCATCATTAATTTACAGCAGAGGAAGAAACAGACACAGGAGAGATAGAGTAAGGACACTTCGCAAAGCTAAAAGCATCATTTAATTTTGACAGAGTAGTCATATAATCTTATTAAAATGAAGGAGTCATATAATTTAAATTTAATTTGGGGTATTATATTTGAGGATTTTCCTTGCACTTTCAAGTGGTTAAAGTCTTAACTCTTAAAGATGAGAATTTAACTTACATAAGCTACTAATGTAAAAAAAAAATCATTAGTAATGCAGTGGTAACAAACCTTTTATTCATTATAAATAATTCATAGTCGGATTACGAGGTATGTTTAATCAATAAAGATTATTTTTTCTTTTATAAAATAAACAAATATAATTACTCAGCACCATATTAAATGTTTTCCGTGACCGCGCAACGCGCGGGAAAAGATACTAGTTTGGGTAAAAAACCGAACTTTCAATCTCTCAATTCTTCAACTAAAATTCAAGCCTAGTGGTCACTAATTCATCAAATTTCATGCTTAAATTAGTCAAATCCATTAATTAATCTCATATTGGAAGACTAAATATCAAAGGATAAAGTAAACATCAAAACCCATCTTCTTCCTTAAGTTTTATAGATTTTCTACCATGGATTCATGCTTAAGAAAGGTGAATAAAGGAAATCAAAGTTAGAGAACATAGAAGAATATGCATAGAACCTCTTCAAATCGCCTTAGAGACACTTAGGAGAAATAATATTTGGAATGGGAAATTAAAGGGTTTCACTTAGCATTAAATAGGATTATGTTCTACGTTTCCCACCGCAGCGGTAATGGGACCGTTACAGCGGGACCGCTCCCGCAACGCACTATCCACCACAGCCCGTTCGCTGGAGCGAATTCCCACGAATCAACTCAGCTCGCGCCAGTGGACCAGGCCTTACTGAGGCGGGTTCGCTGTAGCGCACAAGGTCTCGCCCCAACGAGATATCAGACACCAGCAGAATGTTAGTTTTTCACCAACTTCTTCCCAAAACCCGATAATCACCCGAGACCTCCCAGATGCAACCAGACATGCAACCACACATAAAAGCGCACTACAGACTCACTCATAGTCTCTGAATTCCTAACAGAGCTCTATTTGACCGGGTTAACACCCAATGTCCAAATACCAACTTTCCAACCAACAATCCAAAATGCTCCCGAGTGCCTCGGGAACCGAACTGAACATCCCACTAAGTTATAATCAACCCTCCGGACCTCTCAAAATTGACGGATTTCTAAAAAAGATCTGTTTACCCAAAGCTCTATTTTACATAAGTCATCATAAAACTTGCCCAATTATCTTGGGAACCGTGCCATCCATCTCCGTAGGTCAAACTCATACTATTAGGGCTTGAGAAAGGATTAACAGGGGCAAATGGGTCAAAAATACCATAATGACCAAACGGGTCGTTACAAACCCATTCAAACTTGCGTAGGCTCCTCTAAAACGTGAAAATGGTACTTCAATAAATTTAGTTTATGGAGGGATGAAAACGAGAGGTAAAAAACTTACCTTTTTCTGTAGAAAACTCCTGAACTTAGCTTCTTCATAGTAGAGGCTTCTCCTCCAACAGAAACTTAAAAAGGGAAGAAAATTACTTTGAATCTTCTGGGGTTTGGTTTATGGAGAGGGAATAGGTTAGGGTTTCTTTGGGAGTGGAGGAGAGAAGAGAGGCTGTCTGGAGTGAAAAAGATGAATTTGATCAGTTCACAACCCCTTTAAAGGGGCATGGGTGTGGGGCCCCTCTCCTTTTTAATTTGAGAAAAATTTGTGGCCTTTCCTTTTTAAGAAAGTAGGTGATACACCTTCTTTTCACCTACTTGCTTAATTAAATAGGTGTCACTTGATGGTTTCATTAAATTTAACATGTATCTCATCTTTACTTCGTAGTTAAGATACATATCAAGTAGCTCAAGCAAGTAGGACGACAAGTAAGTAGGTGAAGCAGGTACGTCGGGTAAACAAGCAGCGGGTTTTATTTTCCCAAAATCTCATTTCTCATGTTTTAAGTTTATTCGTCAACCTTGACTTAGTAGCGCATATGTTGAACGAAAATGTCACACCCCACCCTTGGTAAGGCATGATTGGCACCCGGCACCTTACGGAAACTGAGCGAACCAACTTATAACTTGTATTCTCTATGTCTCGAATGATAAAATAAGGCTAAGGCTAGATATGAACGTAATATCATGTATAAATATATGTCCAATAGACCCACGACGCCAATATAACGATCGACAGAACATAACAAAACTATACACAGGAACTGTCTGCAAAAGCCTCTATGAATATGACTGAAGTATACAAGTCGGGACAGGGCCCCCGACATGCCCTGAACAAAAATCATACAAACATATATGCATCCAGACTCGACAGCGCTCCAGGAAGTAGTGGAGCTCACCAACCATAACTGGTAACTGAAGGCATCCTACGATGAAAGATCCTCGTCTTGTCTATCTACACCTGCGGGCATGAACGCAGCGTCCACAAAAAGGGATGTCAGTACGAGCAATGTATTGAGTATGTAAGGCATGAATAGTAGCATAGTAAGAGATACCGAACATGGAAAATAATATAATAGCGTCTGAAGATAAAGTAATATAAAAGAGATCTACCTGTGCCTCTGAATGCCCTTTTAAGGCGAATGTCGTGCATGCTTAGATTTAAAAAAAAAAGACTTTTCCATATATATCCATATATAATATCTTGTCCGGCCGTTAAGGCGCGGTAATATATATGGCATCTTTCCCGGCCATTAAGGCACGGTAATAGATATAGCATCTTGCCCGACCACTAAGGCACGGTAATACATATAGCATCTTGCCCGGCCATTAAGGCACGGTGTTATCTTGCCTGGCCATATAGGCGCGGTGTTATCTTGCCCGACCATATAGGCGCGGTGTTATCTTGCCCGGCCATATAGGCGCGGTGTTATCTTGCCCGGCCATGTAGGAGCGGTATTATCTTGCCCGACCATGTAGGAACGTATTATCTTGCCCGACCATGTTGGCACGGTATTATCTTGCCCGGTCATGTTGCCGCGGTGTTATCCCCAGCTGATCAGTGGGATGTAATGCATACATACATACACATAAAAATACATAAATGAAATCAACATCATCATTAGCATTGCCATTGTCACTATATCATTCCTTGAAGAATCACCCATCGTAAGATGAAATCGATAATGTCACGGGAGTCTCGAGAATCATGAACTTAGACAACACTGGAAATAGAATCATTATCTTCGCTATATCTCACCTCGAAGGAACCAGTAACATGAGGTGAGACCATCAACAATAAGTAAGATCAAGGAATTTGTCACGACCCAACCCCGTAGGCCGCGACTAGTGTCCGTGCTGGACACCTGAACGTACCCAATAACCCAAACCGGCATATAAGCAGAATATTTAAATATAAAAGTCAATTGGCGTTATTAATTATCACAGATTAACAGATAAAGCACAAGGAAGCCGATCAGGCTGTCACAGATCATACCAACCCAAATCATATGCAGAACCCACATGTATGTCTACAGACCTCTACAGAACACATCAGAATCATAAGACGGGACAGGGCCCCGTCATACCCCTGAACAACATACAAATGTACCATAGCAAGGACTGTACCAAACATAGGCTCCGAACAATAGAGCACACCAAGATGGCAGAATATAGTCCTAAACATGCGGATCAGCAAATCTGTAGTCTGTACCTGCGCAACATGAAAATGCAACCCCCGAAGAAAGAGGGTCAATACGAAATATGTACTGAGTATGTAAAGCATGAAACGTAGTAAACAAAGTCATAATCGAAGCAGAAGATACAGAAAATGAACGAAATATCCAGATTAGCAAAGATGCTGATCATAAAGCATAAATAGTATTTGCAGAAAACGTATGTCATACCTGGTCCCACTACGGGACAAAATCATAACCGAAACAGAACGTACAGAAAAGTGAGTGTGATATCCAGAGTATCAAATGCATATTTTCAAAACATGAAGAGTGTGTACAGAAACATATGCCATATCATATCCGGCCCCTGCCAAGGGACTCGACAGACAGAACGTGGCCACCCCCCGACGCTGGTGCCACAACACATAAGGATCAGAAAAGGGGAATAACCCCGTAACATAGCATAACATATCAAATGGCCATATCAGATCATATCATATCATGTCAGAATAGTGTACATGGCACAACATACTCCACAACCCATGTACATATATACCTGCCCCCTCACATCGAGGCACGGCGAACAATGCAGTGGAAGACGCTTGAGAACATATCCTGGCCCGGGCTCAGTGTGGGAAACATTGAGGCATCCACGAATGGAGTAGTGAGAAACTAAATGCAATAAAATACCATGTATACTTCCAGAGACTCAATGAGGCATATCGAGTGACAAGTCAAAACAATGAAATCAGACAGAATCATAGTAAGTAAACTTCGGATGTCATAATGGGTTACGGAGGCATAATCTTGCTGAGATCGTTTCCAAGATCCAAAACAGTTTATAAGACTTAACAGAGTATTTAAAACAATTCTTTAGATAATAGTTAGAGGAGTAGTTAAGACATTTCCTTTAAAGCAGCTCGAAGACAAGTCATAAATACAAAAGGGGTAAAATCGGAAATAGTGGGCCCACCTCGGGACAAACGAAGCGGTGGGCTCAAATTACGTATTTTAAGCTTGTGGGGTCACCTATAGAGGTACTAGGGACATTTCATAACTTTCTAAACAATTTGTGAAAGTTTGCCTAATTCTTCCAACAAAGCATACCTAAAAGGTTCAATTCTATTGAATGAAAAAGTGACAATTTCAAACGCGGATTCCGATGGACAGAATATATTTCGGGGCTCAAATCCGATCCTAGTACACCTAGGACATGCCAAAAGAAGAATCGGGATAGCTTTACATACCTTATATGCTCTTTACGCCTTTCCAAATTCAATTCCCGTTTCGCCCAAAATCTGCAATTGGTCACATTTACCAATTCTCAATTTCCAATCTTTAAGTATTCAATCTTTATTCATAATTGCCTTCAGAAATTTGGGCAGCATCTCCCCTATACATATATCATCCCCGAGAATTTAACTCGGCCAAAACAATCAACAACAACCCAACAACAACACCAACAACGACAACAATCAATATAGGACACAATATAACACAACTAGTTTTCTTTCCGACATAATGCAAGAACTTTCATTCTGACTTCCCATTTCCAAACCAATCTCAATGTTTTCATATTCATTATTAATCTAGATTATCACAATATAATTTGGAAGCATTTCATATCATTTCCACAAAATATTCACAAGATATACAAAATATACAAACTTTCTACCAAAGTCATAATTCATCCAAAACTTCTAATATTCAACCTACATATCCATAACATATTTCCATCTTCCAATTTCATCAACCATAATCATAATTCACATCTTAACAACTTCATTTCCATAATATCACAAAATCATTCTAAAGTGACATAATCTTCTACATTCCAACTTCAACCAAAATTCATTCAACTTTCATTCCCAATATAATTTTCACCATAGCCACAACTAGAATACAACATAAAATTCAACTCATATATGTATACAACATACATACACTCACGGCTACATATATATATATATATACACTTTGTAAACTTCCATATTTCCATAGTTTCTACTCATTTCCATATACTACAACACAAACAAACCTTCATAACATAATAAAAAGGTATGAATTCCTACCTTTTTCTCCAATCTTCTTCACTTGTCCAAAGTGTGAGATTGATGAAACTAATGCTCAATCTTCCAAAACAGCTACACCAAGTTGTAGAGGGACCTTGAATTAGTAGGAATTCAACAAGAAAATAATTTTAGAGTCAAGATTTTTTTTAGGGTGATTTTTCTATGGCCAACCCGAAATGGCTCTTATGTTTGCTCTTGGTTTTTCTTCTTTCTCTTCTTTCTTTGTTTCTTGAAACTTCTATTAGATAGTGACCATTTATAATTAATTAGCACATGGAAATATTCATTAAAACCATGGGTTGGGCCTCACTTGGCCGGCAACCCCTTAAACATTGGGCCTAAATTTTCATTTTATTTTTTTGGGTCAACTCGGTTGATCCCGAGTTGGGCCTAGCCCACTGACCTTTGGACCTTAAAACGTTCATATCTCCTTGTACCGACATCACCTAGGAACCCACGATCTATGGATAGAAAGCTAATTCAATTATCTACAACTTCTATTTCATGGTATCTTTCCAAATTTCAAACTTATAATACCATTTGTGCCCCTCAAAGTCAGGTCACCCGAAAACGTTTTCTTAAAAATATTCGTTTGGAGGGCTTCCACTTTGATTTGGCCCAAGGGTACTTCATGAGTTGTGTTTAACTTTACATATGTGATTCATATGACTTTTCAGATGTTCCAAAAAAAAAAAATCTCGGTGTGTGGGCCCCACCCCAGCAAATAATCCGACGTTCAAAAATACGGGATATAACATAATTCATGGAAGGGCTCAATAATCTCATAATGCTCTTAAATCATAGCTTCAGAGTTTCTAGAAGAGAATCATCATCATCGTCACAATCATCATAGAATTTATTTCATTTAACATCATAAGAAGCTTTAAGAGTCATGAACTTCTAGCTTTTGAAAACAAGGAGGTTATGCAAACATTTATGGAATCATGCCTTTGAAAGAAAGGGACGAGCCTTAACATACCTGTTCAACCTCTAATTATCTACTCTTATTCGTCCGAGCTCGCAATTCTACATTTAAGAGGATTCACACAATCGTTAGACTCATTGTAGTATATTTGTACTAAGCTCCCAAGTCAAACTATTTTATATTCTGCTGAAAATCGGGCAGCATCTCTCATGTTTATATGCCTAGCCCAAAATCTCAATTCAGCAACCAACAACAAAAACAACAATACCAACATCAATATCATCATTTCCAACACCAATATGTACCATAAAACAGCCCACACGCTGTTTTCCAACTTCTAGAACTAACCAACTTACTATACCATTATTTAACGACTTTATCTCCGTAAATAAGCCTTAAATAATACCAAAAGAGAAATATTCATACCTTTTTTCTTGTTAAGACAGCAATATCCTCAATATCCACGCTAAAATCCACCGCAAAACAATACTAGATTCACAACCATGCATTACCCGGACCTAAACTACTACTCTGCTACTTGAAAATTGCTCACTTTTTGTTTCCCTCTCTCTCTCTCTCTCTTCAATTTCTGGGCTGAAATCTGGTGATAAAAGAGGGTTATTACCCTTTTTATAGGGGTCAAATTCGGGTCGGTTTACTGTAGCAATATTGTAGCTAGTCGGTACTGTAGCATGCGTTTTTGCTCTGTCAACCGAACTTGTAACGTCCGTAATTCTCTATTTCGATGTCCTATCGATGAGAGATTTGTTGCATTGGAAACTAGACTCGACGAAATTCATTTTAGGCTTTTGTTTCACTTCAAACTACTTCATATGCTAAGAGATATTCGTCCCTCAAGTTAGACCAAAATTTTCATAGAAAACATTACCCATCCTTTCTCCAAAGTCGTACTACTCCATTTCTTCCACTCATTTCCTTATAAAACCTTCCAGTATACCTTATATGAATCCTTCACTCATTAAGTATACTTAATAATGCTTGCTCTTTATATTCCAAAGTGATTTTACTTAACCATAACTCAACGTACTTATGTTTCAAATTTGATAAGTGCTTCTTCGAAGATACGGGGTGTAACAGAAAATACGGGATGTAACACCAAGAAAGGGGATTCACAATTTGGTATGATAATTGGATAGGGCTAGGTGCTCTGTACAATGAAGCTAGAGGGGATTTCTATGATGATAGAATGCAAACTGTACATAAATTGGTAGATCATGGTAGATGGAATGTTGAGAAGCTAGCAGAATTGTTACCAGAAGACATAGTTCAACACATCACCCACACAACTAAACCGCCAGTGTTAGAAATGGAGATGGACAATCCTTGGTGGTTACTTGATACAAGAGGATAATTTTCAGTGAAATATGCTAGGGAATATTTGAGGCTTAAGGGACAGAAACAGGAAATTTACAAGTATATGTGGGTGAAAAGGTTACCTTTCAAGATTTCATTTTTTATGTGGAGGTGTTGGAAGTTCAAGTTAACATTGGATGATGTTCTAAAGATAATGAATTTCAACTTAGCATCTAGATGTTGGTGTTGCTCAAATCCTAGGGAGGAGACAACACAAAATTTATTTGCTAAATCTTATTCTGCTAACCAGACTTGGTCATACTTTTCCTCTTTTGCAAGTATAAACTGTAATGACCCGTTTGGTCATTATTGCATTTTAACTCACTTTCCCCCATTGACCATATCTCGAGCCCTGTAAGTATGATTTTCACCTGCAGGGATGGCCGACATGGTTTTCAAAGTAATCGGGCGAGTTTTATGATGACTTATGAGAATTAGAACTATAAAGTGAAAACCTTCGATTGATAATTGACTTTTGGGCAGACAGACTATTTTCAAAAATTCATCAATTTTGTGAGGTCCGAAGGATCTATTATTACTTGGTGGGATGTTCAGTTAGGTTCCCGAGCCACTCGGGAGCGTTTTGGTTGGAAAGTTGGCTTTTGGGCATTGGGTGTTGACCCGGTCAAAAAGACCTCCAGTGGAAATTCCGAGATCACGAGTGAGTCCGCATCGTGTTTTTATGTGAGTTTTCAGGGCTGGTTAGTATTTGGGAGGCCTCGGGTGATTGTTGGGATATGGGAAGGACTTGGTGAAAAACCAGGAAATTTTGGTTTTCGGTGACTCGCCCCAGCGGACACGCCTCAGTGTGGCCAGGTACGAGGGTGCAGAAGTATGGGATTCCAAGGGAATCCGCCCCAGCGGATGGAATTCCACTTAGGTGGATGCACGGCAACGGACCGTCTTCCGCTACAGTGGAAGACGCTGTTCTAGAATTATTAAATGCTTAAGTTAACCCTTCATTTCCCATTCCCAAAATTATTTCTCAAAGTGACTCAAGGGCGATTTGAAGTGTTTCTGAGTGAATTCTTCTTGGGGTAAGTCTCTCTAACCTTGTTATCCATTATTTACCTTCCCTAAGCTTGAATCAATGGTGACAATTTAGAAAACTAATTGAAGAGGATGAGTCTTAACCTTAACTTTGTTATTTAAATTTTAGGCTTCAAATGTGAGATTAATTAATGGGTTTTACTAATCTAAGCATGGAATTTCATTAATTAGTAATGAATAGGCTTGAATCTTCCATTTGATTTAAGAATTGCAATATGGAAAAGCTAGGGTCTATGCCTAATTTGGGGGTTTTTCTTTGAATGATGAAATTGATCAATACTTGAGCTAAATTAGCAATTGGAGAGTAGAATTGGACTTCTAGAATGTTGGGTTACCTATTCCTTCTTTGAAATACCTGTTTTACCATTGCGGGCTCAATTTCACTATTTTCCTTAGTTTTTTTTTATTCGAACAAATGTATAGCAATATGGGTACCGTTGTTTCTGGTTTCTAACTTAGATTTCTGTAATGGCTAAACTTTAAGTATTCGAAAGCTCTTCGGAAGGGCAAGGCTCAGGTTTGACGGTTCGTGACTTCAGTTAACGAAGCTTATGTAGAAGTTAGTAATTGACAGAGAAAGCATGTTAAGCCTTCGAGTATGAAGTTGGGATGAATATTATTAGGTTGGTATTACTGATGACTTTGTGGGCATGTCGCCTCGTTTATTGTGATTTGGCTTGTTGCCATATGCGTGGTGTTGGGCTTGTTGCCTATTTTCTATGTTGCGGTTGTGATACGTTTGTCTCTCACTTATCTTGTTATTTATTATTGATAAAGAAAGAATTGGATTCGGTATTATTATTGTGATGTGTGCTCATGTAGAGGCACGAATTAGGTTGGGTTATGATTTATACTTGAGATTGATAGCATGCTTATCATTCATGCACATTCTACCCGATTCGTTGTTATGAACTGTGATTTGATATTAATAATGACAAGAGAGTAAGTGAAACATTCGAGATTTCTTATTGTGGGGTTTTCTACATGCATAATTCAAATGGCATCCCTTGCATATATTATTTGATGTTATTTATGTGGTCCGAGAGGAAATTTTTTCGGACGTGGCATTGCACAAATTGGGAGTTTAGTTTGTATTGGTAATTTATTTATGGATGCTGTTATGTTTATTCACCCTCATGATCGTTGTTGAATTCAACATTCATGCATACATTTCATCCTGCATTTCTCATGGTGATATTGTGTTGTTCCAATGATGAAATTGATGGAAAAAGCTTATGGAAACATATGATAAGGAAGTGAAGGATGAAAGTCACCTCTGGGCTGTGTGCAAAGTGATTATGGGTAGATTTGATATAGTAGCCATCTTTGGACTGTGTGTAGAATGGCTAGTGACGTGGAAGCCACCTCTGAGTTGTGTGAAGAGTGGCTGGTGTTGTGAACATCATCTCTAGGCTGAGTGCAGAGTGACTAGTACATGGACTTCGCGGGTCCCCCATGGGTCATGACTATCGACACGTGGAGGTTTTCTGTTCTTAACATGTATATACGGTATGAGACAGTTGGCAAGTGTATTGCATTGCATTATATCGCACTTGCATTCATATTACCTCCACTCATATCACTGATTCTGGTTGATGCATTTATTGCATTGCATGGTTCGTTTCTGCATTGATTCCTTGGTTGATGATTCATTGTGTTGTTGTGCTTGTTAATCACTTACCTAGACACTTGATGGATTTGAGGACTAGAGGTTTCCGCTTAGGCTATGACTGTAGACTATTGAGATCTAATGTGGTTCATATTAATGTATGTTTTTCGTGGATGTGCTTGGTGACTATATTTAACTGTTATATGCCTATTTGTTGATTTCTTTCTTCATATATGTGAACTAATTGTTGTCGTCCTATGATGCCTACTAGTACTTGTTGTTTGTACTGATGCTATCTTGATGCATTCTTTTCTGAGTGCAGAGTTTGTTGCAGCTTCCACTTCTACCCCTGGAGAGTGATCCCGAGTCAAGCTTACGAGTGTCCAAGGTGAGCATCTGATGAGTCCGCTACCCGGAGACTTCTCTATCCCCTGTCTTATTTATTCCTATTATGAGACAGATATTTATTTTCAGACTTGTATTTCCTAGACATTGAACTTAGATGCTCTTGTACTATTCAAGCCAACTTAAGGGGTTGTATATTTAGATTCCGCATTATTATCTATTCATTTTTTAGACTTCTATTGCTTCTTATTTACTATTTCTGTTGTTTGGATGATTGAGTAAGGGACGGGTTTGCCTATTAGGTGGGAAAGGGTAGGTGCCCGTGCGGTCCGTGATTTGGGTTGTGACAAGTTGGTATCAGAGCCTTAGGTTACCTGGTCTATAAGTACAAGACATGTCTAGGAGAGTCTTGTGGATTGGTACGCTGAGCTCCGTACTTATCTGCGAGAGGCTATGGGACATTTAGGAAACTTCCAGTTCTTCCATTCCTTTCGTGCTACTTCATTTGAATTGGTATCTAGTTGATTCGAATTGGTATCTGAATTTTCTTGTCTTAATCACCCATGAAGGGTGGGAACTCGTCTTTAAATTCTTATTCGAATGGTTTTTTTATAATGTAGCATGGTATGGTACGAGATGGATCATCCTGATATGGACGCATGACCAAGTTTAGTTTCTAGCTATGGCTTGAGGATTCAGTTGTGTGGGATTATGGTTAATACTTTTTTATTGTAGGGTTTTTTTTAGAAACAGGAGAGATAGTACAGAGGACCAAATGATCTCCATGTTTTCAGCGTTGGGTTGCTCGGAAGTCGCAGAAGTGCATTTGTGGCTTAACGAGAATGATTTATTCGAGGTATGATTGGTTTGGGAAAAGTTTTAATATTGTCAAGGTATTATGATGGTTTGCAAGGCACGGTTGTGCCAATGGTGGGTCAGTGATTCAACAGTGGCAGTATATTTGATGTCGATATGCGGGGATGATTGTAAGTTTGGTATGGACCCTCAGATTTGGCAAAAAGATAGTGACCGTGTGTAGTAAAGAAGAGAAGAATAAGGATATAAAGGACGAATTTTGTGGAAAACGTGTGGTGAAGTAGGATGTTTTAGGGTTTATTGGTAACAGTACTTTTGTTTTATAGGACGGAGGCGTAAGGAAGAGGATTTGGATAGGTCACTCTCCACTTTTAGGAAGGGAACAATTGGTATCTGAAGTTCTCATCAGGATAAGGTTGCAGTTTGTACGAGAGTGGATTTCGTATTCGGTCGTGAAAAGTTAAGTTGTGCTTTGACGTAGCAGTATGGTAGTGGTGGAGCAAGAACTAGTGGTTTGTGGGTTCTTTCAGAAAAGTGGTCATCGGTTCTAGATCAGAAAGAAAGGTTACTTGTGATAAGTGGAGACTTAGGATATTGGGCAGTTGTGGTCCTGGTCCTTCAATAAAGGGTGTGTTCGCTAGGTCGTCGTGTTTAGAGGAATGGTAAGGATATCGTGGAATCAAAAGCTGGTCGATTTGAGAGTTATGTTGCGGCCATAATTGGTAGAATAGACATAAGCGTTCAGTGTTGAGTTGTTATGTTTGGTTTTGCCATGGGCCAATGGGTGCCAGTGGTTGACTAATAAAAATTACTAGTGTTGGGCAAGTGCGACATTTTAGTACTCAAGGAGCTATCGGGTGTTACATCTACTCTTGGACAAGGGGTGTGAGTATTGTACTTGTTGTGTAAGTTTCGGCTAGTTCCTATTATTAATAGGATTGACTCGGTTAGTTTGCTAGACGTATGATTATGTGGTATACTATTGAGTGGGTTTAAGTGATGGTTAGACGGTGCTGATGATTGTGATTTTATTGGAATTGGGGAATTGAAGAGTCAAGAAAAAGATATAATTGATTGAGAATCGGCAAGAATAAGGTACATCTTCGGGATTACTTGGGTCAATATGGTTTGTGGTGTTGTTGTCTTCCGTGTTTCAGATGAGGTGTAATTGTTGAGTACGCTTAAAGAAGGAAGTCTACAGAAATGGATTAAGTGATATGACAAAGTTCTGTGAGGTTTCGTGATCAGTGACTAGTGAGAAGCAAATTTCTGGTGACCGACACGTTAGAGCTTATGGGAAGTGGTTTGTGTACACAGTTGGGTAATTTTGTAGCACTCTTCCATGGATGAGCTAGTGTTGTTAACATAAAGGAATTCTGGGAGTCTCTATAATTTTAAGGCTAGAGTTATAGTTTTGAGATGAGACCGTATTCGTGGTAGTGTATTATATTGTAAGTATTATTAACTGGATGACTTGGGTGAGCACTTTTGGACATTAAGGACTTAGAAGTAGTTGTGTCAGGGTTAGAGTGGAGGTTGCAAGATTTGACAATTACGGAATTGTTATGGGCATATCAAGGTGTCACAAATGAGATTCGATGGTTATAGGTGTATTAAATGAGGTTGCAGGTTATGCGTTCAAACATTCGGAATCAGGAGCAAGTTAAGGGGAAGCAAAAGGAAATTTTGATGTATTTAGAGTTCATGGGGTCTATCAGATTTGTGAATCGGGTGAAGGTTGAGAAATATGAAAATTGCGATCATAAGGTATAGTTCTTCGGTACTAAGTTGATGACTGGTTAGAATTCAGCCTTCTGAGTCGAGGGGACGAACATAATTGACTATGCATGAGAAAAGGACTAGAATTGGTTGCCACAGATATGTGATAGAATTTTGATTGATTTCGGAAAGTTGGGAGATAGCTCAAGTGACCATTGGTGGTATTCAGGGGTTTGTGCATTCATTTCGGGTCAGAATTGTTCGATTAGAGCCCGGTGGGCTATGTTTATAATTCCAGAAGGACTTATGGGTTTAAGTTCAGAATTGAGGTATGATAGGTCTAACGAATTTATCGGGGTTTGCGAGTAGACTTGGAACTAGCGAAATTGGCTTAAGCAAGAGCAGTTCTGATGGAATTGCTTAGAGTTCTCAAATGGAGCAAGAATTCTTTCCTAGCAAGAGTAAGTCATGGTTTGGGGCTTGTGGCGTGTCTTTATGTATTTCTAAAAAATCGTGGTGTGAAGAATGGCTTGGAAGGTGTGAAAGAAAGATTAGTGGAATCAGAATATTTTATCGGTTCTGAGTGGGCTATGTGTCACGACCCAAACGGGAGGGCCGCGACTGACACCCAAGACCCTACTCGGCCGAGTGCCATACTACTATTCCATCCACGAGTCACAACTTTTTGTGAACCTTTAATCTATGAAATGACGCTTCCGTCAGGTACAAAAAAACTTTTCAACAAAACGCTTTTGTCCAATCAGGGACTTCTCCCTTATCGTTAATGCGAGAAAACCTTTAGTCACAAATAAAATCTTTACAAGGAAACAAAGCATAAAGACACATAGACCTATATGGTCGCTTTACGCAACTGTCGACTCCTCGACGCCCTATCCACAGGACACTGTCTGCAAAGTTTCTAACATATACAAAATACCGTAACATAAGTACTTTGACTCGGCAACACTCCGAACGGAGATGGAGCTCACCAATCAAGCTGCTAGCTTGGGAACATCCTATAGCCAATGTCATCTACTCATATGTTTACTGTTATATCCCGTATTTTCGAACGTCGGATTATTTGTAAGCTGAGGTGGGGTCCACACGTCAAGATTTTTTTTTGGAACATGTGACAAGTTATATGAATCGCATATGTAATGTTAAACACAACTCGTGAAGGGCCCTTGGGCCAAATCAAAGTCGAAGCCCTCCAAACGAATATTTTTAAGAAAACGTTTTCGGGTGACCTGACTTCGAGGGGTAAGAACGGTATTATAAGTTTGTAATTTGGAAAAATACCAAGAAATAGAAGTTGTAGATAATTGAATTATCTTTCCAACCATAGGTCGTGGGTTCCCAGGTGACGTCGGTACAAGGAGATATGGACGTTTTAAGGTCGAAAGGTCAGTGGGCTAGGCCCAACTCGGGACCAACCGGGTTGGCCCAAAAAAATAAATAAAAAGGAATTAAGGCCCAAAAGAGATGGGGTGGCCGGCCAACATGGCCCCAGCCCATGGAATTTTATAAATTTCCATGTGCTAAATTAAAATAAAGGACCATATATGAGTCATACTTCATTAGAAGCTTCAAGAGAATTAGACAAGGAGAAAAACAAGAATAACAAGAGCAAGAAGAGCCTATACGGCTTTGGCCATAGAAAAATTTAGCACTTTGAAATCTTTCTCCAAAAATTGTTTTCTTGTGGTGTTTCCACTAATTCAAGGGTCCTTTACAACTTGGTGTAGTTGTTTTGGAAGAAAGGGCATTTGTTTCTTCAAGTTGACAACTTGGTCAAGTGAAGAAGATTGTGGATAAAGGTAAGAATCAATTAATTTTTCTTATGTTATGAAGTTTGGTTTATGTTGTAGTATGTAGAAATGAGTAGAATTTATGAAAATATGGAAGTTTGCAAAGTGGGTGTGTTTATATGAAGGTGGTCGTGTGTGTGTGTTAATGTATAGATATGATGAGTTGAATTTTTGTGTTGTATTCTAGTTGTGGTTATGGTGGAATTTATATTGGAAATGAAAGTTGAATGAATTTGGTTGAAGTTGGAAATATAGGTGTTGGCCGTGTGATGTATGGAATTGGAATGGAAATGGATTAATTTTGTTTAATGTGTTAGTTGTGTTGTTGTGATCCTTATGATGTAAATGAGGGCTAAATGGTTTAAGTTGGCAATAAAATGGATTGTAGAAGGTTATGTCATTTTAGTGTGATTTTATGATATTATGGAAAATGAAGTTGGGAAAGTATGGATTGATGTTGTTGATCATGAATTTGCAAATAGAAAATGTGTTTTGATGGTTTTGCTGTATATGTAAGACTTTTGGGTGAAATATGGAATTGATGGAATTATTGAATATTGGATATATGGCTTGGAATATTCTTGGCCTATGTTTGTATGATCTTAAATTAGTGTATGAATATGGAAATATTGATATTGACTTGAAAGTGTAAAGTTGGTTTGGAAGTTGTTGCATTATTCGGAAAAGAAGACTATTTATGTTAGAATGCGTTTTAGTCGATCATTGATGACTATTGGTATTGTTGTTTGGTATGGTTGTTGCTATTTGAGCCGAGTTGAATCTCGGGGATGTTGTATGTATAGGGGAGATGCTGCCCAAACTTCTGTAGACAAGTATTGATTAAGATTGAACTTTTAAACCTTATGATTAATATTTGGTAAATGTGACCAAATGTAGATTTTGGACGAAACGGGATTTGAATTTGGAGAGGCGTAAGGAGCGAATAAGGTATGTAAAGCTCACCCTTTCCTTCTCTTGGCATGTCCTAGATGTATTAGGTTTGAAGTTGGACCTCGGGGACTACTCTACTTTTCGGAATCCGCGTCTAAATTTGCCCCTTTTCCATTCAGTGGAATTGAACTAATTATGTTGCAAATGGTTAGGAAAGTTGTTTAAATACCTAGAACTTGTGTAAATAAAATACGATTACCTTAAAACCCTCATAAGAGACTCCATAAAGTTTATTACACATACCTTGTGTCCGCCACCTCGTTTGACCCGAGGTGGGCCCACTACTCCCGGATTTTTCTGATTTGTTCCGTTTGACTTGTTCTGAAGTAGAATTCAAAGGAAACTCTTGGTTACTCTTCTAACTACCATATGACGTTTGTTTGAATTATTTTGTTGAGTTCCATAATGCATTTTGAAACATGAAAACGATTTCAGAAAGCTTATTTTGATATAAACCATTGTGACATCCGAAAGGCATACGCTATGATTACCGTTCAATCTCTTTTATATGATTTGCCATCTGAGTTATGCTATCGAGATTCTGTAAATGTTATATTTTGATATGTTCAAACAATCCCAAAAGCTTTAATTCGATATAATCCCTCGCGACATCCGAAAGGTACGTGCTATGACTATCGTCTGATTTCTTTCTTAAATGACCTGTCATTCGGATTATTCTGTCGAGTCTTTGTAAATATTTTATGATGCATAAGTTTCTCACTACTCCACTCGTGGATGCCTCAATGCTTCCTTCACTGAGCCCGGGCCAGGATTTGTTATCAAGCGTATTCCACTGCATTGTTCACCGTGCCTCGATGTGAGGGGGCAGGTATGACATGTACATGGGTCCGGAGTATGATGTGCCATGTACACCTATGTTCTGATATGATATGATATGATATGATATGATATGATATGATGTGGCCATCTGATATGTTACGGAGCTATTCCCTACTCTGAAGTATGATGTGTTGTGGCGCCAGTGACGGGGTGGCGCCACGTTCTGTTCACCGGGTCCCGTATTGGGGCCAGATTTGGCATATGTTTCTGCATGCATTATTTACGTTTTGTAAGTATACATTTTGATATCCTGGACTTTGCACTCATTCTCTGTATTTTCTGTTCCGGTTATGATTTCGTCTACTGTACTTCATGCTTTACAACTCAGTACATATTCCGTACTGACCCCCGTTCTTCGGGGGCTGCGTTTTCATGCCGCGCAGGTACAGACGACAGGTTTGCTGATCCGCCCGCTTAGGACTTTGTTCTGCTATTTTGGAGCGCTGATTTATCCGGAGCCTATATTTTGGTATAGTATTCTGCTATTGTATATATGTACGCTATTCAGGGGTACCACGGGGCCCTGTCCCGTCTTATGTTTCTGTTATTACTGTTCATAGAGGTCTGTAGACACATATGTGGGTTGTGTATATGTTCTAGGAAATATGTATTCTGTGATGGCCTTATCGGCTTCTGTGCGCTACATCTGCTTATGTATGATAGCTTGTGACTCCGTTTGACTTTATATATTTATGTATCTAATTTATATGTTGGTTTGGGGTTACTGGGTACGTAAGGTGTCCTGCTCGGACACGAGTCGCGGCCTACGGGATTGGGTCGTGACATATACACCTGCGTGGCATGAAACGCAGCGCCCCCAGTCAAAGGGACGTCAGTACGAACAATGTACCGAGTATGTAAGGCAGAATAGAAATAATATATCTCGACTCGGTTGATAAAAGAGTAACAGACTCAACCTGTACCTGTAACCAACTCTGATAAACATGTACGTGCATATGAACTTTTGATGCAGCATGAGTATATATATATATATATATATATATATATATATATATATATATATATATATATATATATGTATATATATATAATGCATGCCTTCACCTTGCTCGCAGCCCCTTCGGGCATAATAGCATAATAGCCCCTTCGGGCAGCCCCTTCGTATACCAGCTGATCAGGTGGTTTGCGTATATAACGCCTTAGCCCTTTTCCCTACCCCATGAAATGATGTCGTGCATGTATGTAAATATGCAAATGCATGAAAACCTTTGAAAACCATCAAAAGACTCCCTTCGGAGCAACTTTAACGCAAAACGGGAACTTCTTCCCCTTTTCATTTGTCTCCTTCGATACTCCAAAATTTAAATGTAAAATGCATAGGAAAGAGAAAACCCTTTGAATTTCCCCTTCGGGAATTAGACAATATTATGAAATTTCACAACCTATGGATGCCCCTTCGGGACTTAAAGAGGTCCAAGATACGAATACTCCTACATTGTCTAGGAATAGAGTCTTTGGAGTTCGTTTATTTGCTGGGTTCGTTTAGATGATAAGGATCTTCATCACTACCATAAACATCACCACTATCATGTATCACTTTGAATGATCCATAACATAAACTGAGGCCATATTTTATATAGCACGCTCAGATATAGGCTGAGGCCATAGCACGCTCAGACATAAGCTGACGCCATAGCACACTCAGACATAAGCTGAGACCATAGCACACTCAGACATAAGCTGAGGCCATAGCACACTCAGATATAAGCCGAGGCCATATGTTATATAGCACACTCAGTCGCGTCATGAAATCATCTAGAAACTTAGGCTTGAAAATCTCTAGGATTGGAATCATTGTAAGATTTTTCAGAAACTATAGATTTCTAGCATTGCTAGGAGTAAAAATATTATGGATGTCATGTATGGGATCAAAACATAGGAATCATGCCTTTGAAAGAAAGGGACGTTCCTTAACATACCTGGAAGCTCGCTTCTCGACTTTCCAACCTACCTCCTGTCTTGAAATCTACATATAAAACCATTCATTCTATTGTTAGGCACGTTGTGGTATACTTATCCTAAGCCTCCAAATAAATCTTTCTAGAATCTGCCGAAATTTCGGCAGCATCTCCTCTATTTATATGCCTAGCCCAAAATCTCAATTCAGCAGCCAACAACAACAACAACAATACCAACATCAACAACAATATTATCAACACTAATATGTACCATAAAACAACCCACACACTGTTTTCCAACTTCCATAATTAACCAACTTACTACACAATTATGTAACGACTTTATCTCCGTAAATAAGTCTTAAATAATACCTAAAGAGAAAGATTCACACATTCTTTCTTGTTAAGACCGCAATATCCTCATATCCATGCTTAAATCCAAGGCAAAACAATACTAGAATCACCACCATGCGTTATCCGGCCTTAAACCACTACTCCGATACTTGAAAATTGCTCAGTTTTTGTTTCCATCTCTCTCTCTCATCAATTTCTGGAAATTTCCAGCAAAATCTGGTGAAAAAAAGGGGTTCTTACCCTTTTTATAAGGGTCAAATTCGGGTCAAATTCGAGTACTGTAGCACGAGTTTCTACTCTGTCAGCTGAACTTGTAACATCCATAATTTTCTACTTCGAAGTCCAATCGACGAGCGGTTTGTTGCGTTAGAAACTAGACACGACGAACTTCATTTTGGGATTTTGTTTCACCTTAAAAAACTTCATATTCTAAGAGATATTCGTCCCCCAGGTTGGACCAAAATTGCTCGTCATATTTTCTCCAAATTCCGAAAAACTTAATTTCCTTGATTCACTTGCCCGCCAATCCTTTCGGTACTTCTCATACATGATCTTAAACCCTTACAACCATAAATTAGGCACATATCACTTCGGTGTTCACAATTAAGCAATTAACACCTATGGAACTCAACGTCCGAACTGCGAGGTGTAACATTCTTCCCCCCTTAAAAACATTCGTCCTCTAATGTTGTAGCTACAAATCCACGACGTTTTTAAAGATATCTTGAAGTGACTGTCCTTCTCTTATGCTCCGATCGCCCTATTTTCTTTTTACATAGGTTGGTCAACCTCTTCTCTCGCAATTATTTAGAATCTCCAACCGTGAGGTTCACATGCTTCTAATTTCCCTCAAACTGTTCTAGTTCCTTGTCCTTCCTTTAAGTCTAAACCTGTAGGTCTCCTTAGCACACTTCCCATGGGGGTCACCCATCCTATTACTACTCTGGCCCAAGCACGCTTAACCTCGAAGTTCTGATGGGATCAGGTGCATTAGTGCTGGTATGATCACGTCCATCCTACTGCGTGGCCTTTATCATGTTAGCTAAAAGAAGTTGAAGTTCTAACAGATCCCAAGAAAATTTCGATCATGCATCTCCCTACGAATTGGAAAAGTTCCTCATGTTACTGACCACGCAATTGTTATTTTAGTCTTTGGAACTCCCTATTACTTCTCGATTTTCTCATTGTCGGGTGTCATATTTTCTCTAATACCTTAGTCAGTCCTTGTGCTCGTACTCAAGCTTACTTGCTTCCCCCTTAAAGGTTTTACCTTATGGTGTTGCATTTCATTGCCATTCTTGATCAAAATTTCATCCCATAATAATCCTTTCGTCCTCGCTTTTTATACTTCCCCAGTCACTTCCCCTTCCATTAATTGGCTGTACATTTCAATCATACTTGCAACACTGTTACCATATCTGACTTATAATCCTTTTCACCAATACTTACCTCTATGCTGATTTCTTCACTTCTATTGTCCCTATAATCCCAATATCACCATTCAGTTCCTTTGCCAGTACCATTCTTCTGCTGAAATCAAGGGTTAGTGCAAGGAATTTCATTTCTTATGACTTGGCTCTTATCGCACGATCTTAGATATGAAAGAAGGGTAACCATCCTAAATGCCCTGTAGCCTCCTGTTTATAAATGTGGCGCGCAACACACCATAAACAAGTCTCTACTGGACACGACTTTGCAGACAACCCCTAGGACGAACTGCTCTGATACCACTTTTGTCACGACCCAAACCGTAGGGCCGCGACTGACACCCAAGACCCTATTCGGCCGAGTGCCATATTACTATTCCATCCATGAGTCACAACTTTTTGTGAACCTTTAATCTATGAAATGACGCTTCCGTCAGGTACAGAAAAACATTTCAACAAAACTCTTTTGTCCAATCAGGGACTTCTCCCTTATTGTTAATGCGAGAAAACCTTTAGTCACAAATAAAATCTTTACAAGGAAACAAAGCATAAAGACATATCGACCTATATGGTCGCTTTACACAACTGTTGACTCCTCGACGCCCTATCCATAGGACACTATCTGCAAAGTTTCTAACATATACAAAATACCGTAACATAAGTACTTTGACTCGGCAACACTCCGAACGGAGATGGAGCTCGCCAATCCAGCTGATAGCCTGGGAACATCCTATAGCCAATGCCTTCTACTCATCTGTATACACGTTCGTGGCATGAAACGCAGCGCCCCCAGGAAAAGGGACGACAGTACGAACAATGTACCGAGTATGTAAGGCAGAATTGAAACAATATATCTCGACTCGGTTGATAAAAGAGTAACAGACTCAACCAGTACCTGTAACCAACTCTGATAAACATGTACGTGCATATGAACTTTTGATGCAGCATGAGTATATGTGTGTGTATCTATATATATATATATATATATATATATATATATATATATATATATATATATATATATATATATATATATATAATGCATGCCTTCACCCTGCTCACAGCCCCTTCGGGCATAATAGCCCCTTCGGGCATCATAATCATCGTATACAAGCTGATCAGGTGGTTTGCGTATATAACGGCTTAGCCATTTCCCTTACCCATGAAATGATGTCGTGCATGTATCTAAGTATGCAAATGTATGAAAACCTTTGAAAACCATCAAAAGACCCCCTTCGGAGCAACTTTAACGCAAAACGGTAACTTCTTCCCCTTTTCATCTGTCTCCTTTGAGACTCCAAAGTTTAAATGTAAAATGCATAGTAAAGAGAAAACCCTTTGAATTTCCCCTTCGGGAATTAGACAATGTTATGAAATTTCAAAACCTATGGATGCCCCTTCGGGACTTAAGAGGTCAAAGATACGAATACTCCTACATTGTTTAGGAATAGAGTCTTTGGAGTTCTTTTATTTGCTGGGTTCGTTTAGATGATAAGGATCTTTATCACTACCATAATCATCACCACTATCATGTATCACTTTGAATGATCCATAACATAAACTGAGGCCGTATGTTATGTAGCACGCTCAGACATAGGCTGAGGCTATAACACACTCAGACATAAGCAGAGGCCATAGCACACTCAGACATAAGCTGAGGCCATAGCACACTCAGACATAAGCCGATGCTATATGTTATACAACACACTCATTCGCGTCACGAAATCATCTAGAAACTTTGGCTTGAAACTCTCTAGGATTGGAGTCATCGTAAGATTTTTCAAGACTTCTGGCATTGCTAGGAGTAAAAATATTATGGATGTCATTTATGGGATCAAAACATAGGAATCATGCCTTTGAAAGAAAGGGACGAGCCTTAACATACCTGGAAGATCGCTTCTCGACTTTGCAACCTACCTCCTATCTTGAAATCTACATATAAAACCATTCATTCTATTGTTAGGCTCGTTGTGGTATACTTATCCTAAGACTCCAAATAAATCTGTCTAGAATCTGCCGAAATTTCGACAACATCTCGTCTATTTATATGCCTAGCCCAAATCTCAATTCAGCAGCCAACAACAACAACAACAATACCAACATCAACAACAATATTATCAACACCAATATGTAACATAAAACAACCCACACACTATTTTCCCACTTCCATAACTAACCAACTTACTACACAATTATGTAATGACTTTATCTCCGTAAATAAGTCTTAAATAATACCAAAAGAGAAATATACATAGATTCTTTCTTGTTAAGACCGCAATATCCTTAACACACTTCCCAGGGGGTCACCCATCCTATAACTACTCTGGCCCAAGCACGCTTAACCTCGAAGTTCTGATGGGATCAGGTGCATTAGTGCTGGTATGATCACGTCCATCCTACTGCTTGGCCTTTATCACATGACCTAAAACAAGTTGAAGTTCTACCAGATCCCAAGAAAATTCCGGTCATGCATCTCCCTCCGAATTGGAAAAGTTCATCATGTTACTGACCACGCAATTGTTGTTTTAGTCTTTGAAACTCCCTATTACTTCTCGATTTTCACATTGTCGGGTGTCATAATTTCTCTAATAACTTAGTCAGTCCTTGTGCTCGTACTCAAGCATACTTGCTTCCCCCCTTAAAGGTTTTACATTATGGTGTTGCATTTCATTGCCATTTTGATCAAAATTTCATCCCATAATAATCCTTTCGTCCTCGCTTTTTATACTTCCCCAGTCACTTCTCCTTCCATTCATTGGCTGTACATTTCAATCATACTTGCAACTTTTTGTGAAACTTTAATCTATGAAATGACGCTTCCGTCAGGTACAGAAAAACTTTTCAACAAAACTCTTTTGTCCAATCAGGGACTTCTCCCTTATGGTTAATGCGAGAAAACCTTTAGTCACAAATAAAATCTTTACAAGGAAACAAAGCATAAAGACACATTGACCTATATGGTCGCTTTACACAACTGTCGACTCCTTGACGCCCTATCCACAGGACACTGTCTGCAAAGTTTCTACAATATACAAAATACCGTAACATAAGTACTTTGACTCGGCAACACTCCGAACGGAGATGGAGCTCACCAAACCAGCTGATAGCCTAGGAACATCCTATAGCCAATGTCTTCTACTCATCTATATACACCTGCGTGGCATGAAACGCAACGCCCCCAGGCAAAGGGACGTTAGTACGAACAATGTAGCGAGTATGTTAGGCAGAATTGAAACAATATATCTCGACTCGGTTGATAAAAGACTAACAGACTCAACCTGTACCTGTAACCAACTCTGATAAACATATATGTAAGTATGCAAATGCATGAAAACCATTGAAAACCATCAAAAGACCCCCTTCGGAGCAACTTTAACGCAAAACGGTAACTTCTTCGCCCTTTCATTTGTCTCCTTCGAGACTCCAAAACTTAAATGTAAAATGCATAGGAAAGAGAAAAACCTTTGAATTCCCCTTCGGGAATTAGACAATATTATGAAATTTCAAAACCTATGGATGCCCCTTCGGGACTTAAGAGGTCAAAGATACGAATACTCCTACATTGTTTTGGAATAGAGTCTTTGGAGTTCCTTTATTTGATGGGTCCGTTTAGATGATAAGGATCTTTATCACTACCATAATCATCACCACTATCATGTATCACTTTGAATGATCTATAACATAAACTGAGGCCGTATGTTATGTAGCACGCTCAGACATAGGCGGAGGCCATAACACACTCAGACATAAGCTGAGGCCATAGCACACTTAGACATAAGCCGAGGCCATATGTTATACAGCACAATCAGTCGCGTCACGAAATCATCTAGAAACTTAGTCTTGAAAATCTCTAGGATTCGAGTCATCGTAAGATTTTTCAGAAACTATAGACTTCTGGCATTGCTAGGAGTAAAAATATTATGGATGTCATGTATGGGATCAAAACATAGGAATCATGCCTTTGAAAGAAAGGGACGAGCCTTAACATACCTGGAAGATCGCTTCTCGACTTTGCAACCTACCTCCTATCTTGAAATCTACATATAAAACCATTCATTCTATTGTTAGGCTCGTTGTGGTATACTTATCCTAAGCCTCCAAATAAATCAGTCTAGAATCTGCCAAAATTTCGATAGCATTTCTTCTATTTATATGCCTAGCCCAAAATCTCAATTCAGCAGCCAACAACAACAACAACAATACCAATATCAACAACAATATTATCAACACCAATATGTACCATAAAACAGCCCACACACTATTTTCCAACTTCCATAACTAACCAACTTACTACACAATTATGTAATGACTTTATCTCCGTAAATAAGTCTTAAATAATACCAAAAGAGAAAGATTCATAGATTCTTTGTTGTTAAGACCGTAATATCCTCATATCCACGCTTAAATCCACCGCAAAACAACACTAGAATCACCACCGTGCGTTATCCTGACCTAAACCACTACTCCGATACTTCAAAATTGCTCACTTTTAGTTTCCATCTCTCTCTCTCTCTCTTCAATTTCTGGAAATTACCAGCAAAATCTGGTGAAAAAAAGGGGTTCTTAGCGTTTTTATAAGGATCAAATTCAGGTCAAATTCGGGTCGGGTTGACTGTAGCAGTACTGTAGCACACGTTTCGGCTTTTTCATTTGAACTTGTAACGTCCATAATTCTCTACTCCGAAGTCCAATCGATGAGCGGTTTGTTGCATTGGAAACTAGACTCGACGAACTTCATTTTGGGATTTTCTTTCACCTTAAAACACTTCATATGCTAAGAGATATTCGTCCCCCAGTTTGGACCAAAATTGCTAAGTCCGACAAACTTAATTTCCTTAATTCACTTGCCCGCCAATCCTTTCGGTACTTCTCGTACATGATATTAAACCCTTAAAAACATAAAATAGGCATATATCACTTCGGTGTTCACAATTAAGCAGTTAACACCTACGGAACTCAACGTCCGAACTGCGAGGTGTAACATTCTTCCCCCCTTAAAAACATTCGTCCTCGAATGTTGTAGCTACAAATCCATGACATTTTTACTGATATCTTGAAGTGACTATCCTTTTCTTATGCTCCGATCGCCCTATTGTTTTTTAACATAGGTTGGTCAACCTCTTCTCTCGCAATCATTTAGAATCTCCAACCGTGAGGTACACATGCTTCTAATTTCCCTCAAACTATTCTAGTTCCTCATCCTTCCTTTATGTCTAAACCTGTAGGTCTCCTTAGCACACTTCCCAGGGGGTCACCCATCCTATAACTACTCTGGCCCAAGCACGCTTAACCTCGAAGTTCTGATGGGATCAGGTGCATTAGTGCTGGTATGATCACGTCCATCCTACTGCGTGGCCTTTATCACATGACCTAAAACAAGTTGAAGTTCTACCAGATCCCAAGAAAATTCCAGTCATGCATCTCCCTCCGAATTGGAAAAGTTCCTCATGTTACTGACCACGCAATTGTTGTTTTAGTCTTTGGAACTCCCTATTACTTCTCGATTTTCACATTGTCGGGTGTCATAATTTCTCTAATACCTTAGTCAGTCCTTGTGCTCGTAGTCAAGCATACTTGCTTCCCCACTTAAAGGTTTTACATTATGGTGTTGCATTTCATTGCCATTCTTGATCAAAATTTCATTCCATAATAATCCTTTCGTCCTCGCTTTTTATATTTCCCCAGTCACTTCTCCTTCCATTCATTGGCTGTACATTTCAATCATACTTGCAACGCTCTTACCATATCTGACTTATAATCCTTTTCACCAATACTTACCTCTATGCTGATTTCTTCAACTTTTATTGTCCCTATAATCCCAATTTCACCATTCACTTCCTTTTCCAGTACCATTCTTCTGCTGAAATCAAGGGTTACTGCAAAGAATTTCATTTCCAATGACTTGGCTCTTATCGCACGATATTAGATATGAAAGAAGGGTAGCCATCCTAAATGCCCTGTAGCCTCCTGTTTATAAATGTGGTGCGCTACACACCATAACCAAGACTCTACTGGACACGACTTTGCAGACAACTCCTAGGACGAACTGCTCTGATACCACTTTTGTCACGACCCAAACCGGAGGGCCGCGACTGACACCCAAGACCCTACTCGGCCGAGTGCCATATTACTATTCCATCCATGAGTCACAAATTTTTCTGAAACTTTAATCTATGAAATGACGCTTCCGTCAGGTACAGAAAAACTTTTCAACAAAACTCTTTTGTCCAATCAGGGACTTCTCCCTTATCGTTAATGCGAGAAAACCTTTAGTCACAAATAAAATCTTTACAAGGAAACAAAGCATAAAGACACATCGACCTATATGGTCGCTTTACACAATTGTCGACTCCTCGACGCCCTATCCACAGGACACTGTCTGCAAAGTTTCTACAATATACAAAATACCGTAACATAAGTACTTTGACTCGGCAACACACCGAACGGAGATGGAGCTCACCAAACCAGCTGATAGCCTAGGAACATCCTATAGCCAATGTCTTCTACTCATGTATATACACCTGCGTGGCATGAAATACAGCGCCACCAGGCAAAGGGACGACAGTACGAACAATGTACCGAGTATGTTAGGCAGAATTGAAACAATATATCTCGACTCGGTTGATAAAAGAGTAACAGACTCAACCTGTACCTGTAACCAACTCTGATAAACATGTACGTGCATATGAACTTTTTATGCAGCATGAGTATATGTATATATATATATATATATATATATATATATATATATATATATATATAATGCATGCCTTCACCCTGCTCACAGCCCCTTCGGGCATCATAATCCTCGTATACCAGCTGATCAGGTGGTTTGCGTATATAATGCCTTAGGCCTTTAACCTTCCCCATGAAATGATGTCGTGCATGTATGTAAGTATGCAAATGCATGAAAACCTTTGAAAACCATCAAAAGACCCCCTTCGGAGCAACTTTAACGCAAAACGGTACCTTCTTCGCCTTTTCATTTGTCTCCTTCGAGACTCCAAAACTTAAATGTAAAATGCATAGGAAAGAGAAAACCCTTTGAATTTCCCCTATGGGAATTAGACAATATTTTGAAATTTCAAAACCAATGGATGCCCCTTCGGGACTTAAGAGGTCAAAGATACGAATACTCCTACATTGTTTAGGAATATAGTCTTTGGAGTTCCTTTATTTGCTAGGTTCGTTTAGATGATAAGGATCTTTATCACTACCATAATCATCACCACTATCATGTATCACTTTGAATGATCCATAACATAAACTGAGGCCGTATGTTATGTAGCACGCTCAGACATAGGCGGAGGCCGTATGTTATGTAGCACGCTCAGACATAGGCGGAGGCCATAACACACTCAGACATAAGCTGATGCCATAGCACACTCAGACATAAGCTGAGGCCATAGCACACTCAGACATAAGCTAAGGCCATAGCACACTCAGACATAAGCCGAGGCCATATGTTATACAGCACACTCAGTCGCGTCACGAAATCATCTAGAAACTTAGGCTTGAAAATCTCTAGGATTGGAGTCATCGTAAGATTTTTCAGAAACTATAGACTTCTGCCATTGCTAGGAGTAAAAATATTATGGATGTCATGTATGGGATCAAAACATAGGAATCATGCCTTTGAAAGAAAGGGACGAGCCTTAAAATACCTGGAAGCTCGCTTCTCGACTTTGCAACCTACCTCCTATCTTGAAATCTACATATAAAACCATTCAATCTATTGTTAGGCTCGTTGTGGTATACTTATCCTAAGCCTCCAAATAAATCAGTCTAGAATCTGCCGAAATTTCGACAGCATCTCTTCTATTTATATGCCTAGCCCAAAATCTCAATTCAGCAGCCAACAATAACAACAACAATACCAATATCAACAACAATATTATCAACACCAATATGTACCATAAAACAACCCACACGCTATTTTCCAACTTCTATAACTAACCAACTTACTACACAATTATGTAATGACTTTATCTCCGTAAATAAGTCTTAAATAATACCAAAAGAGAGAGATTCATAGATTCTTTCTTGTTAAGACCGCAATATCCTCATATCCACGCTTAAATCCACCGCAAAACAACACTAGAATCACCACCATGCGTTATCCGGACCTAAACCACTACTCCGATACTTGAAAATTGCTCACTTTTTGTTTCCATCTCTCTCTCTGGAGAAAATATGAGGTGTAACATTCTTCCCCTCTTAAAAACATTCGTCGTCGAATGTTGTAGCTACAAATCCACGACGTTTTTACTGATATCTTGAAGTGACTATCCTTCTCTTATGCTCCGATCACCCTATTGTTTTTTTTAACATAGGTTGGTCAACCTCTTCTCTCGCAATCATTTAGAATCTCCAACCGTGAGGTACACATGCTTCTAATTTCCCTCAAACTGTTCTAGTTCCTCATCCATCCTTTATGTCTAAACCTGTAGGTCTCCTTAGCACACTTCCCAGGGGGTCACCCATCCTATAACTACTCTGGCCCAAGCACGCTTAACCTCGAAGTTCGGATGGGATCAGGTGGATTAGTGCTGGTATGATCACGTCCATCCTACTGCGTGGCCTTTATCACATGACCTAAAACAAGTTGAAGTTCTACCAGATCCCAAGAAAATTCCGGTCATGCATCTCCCTCCGAATTGGAAAAGTTCCTCATGTTACTGACCATGCAATTGTTATTTTAGTCTTTGGAACTCCCTATTACTTCTCGATTTTCACATTGTCGGGTGTCATAATTTCTCTAATACCTTAGTCAGTCCTTGTGCTCGTACTCAAGCATACTTGCTTCCCCCTTAAAGGTTTTACCTTATGGTGTTGCATTTCATTGCCATTCTTGATCAAAATTTCATCCCATAATAATCCTTTCGTCCTTGCTTTTTATACTTCCCCAGTCACTTCTCCTTCCATTCATTGGCTGTACATTTCAATCATACTTGCAACGCTCTTACCATATCTGACTTATAATCCTTTTCACCAATACTTACCTTTATGCTGATTTCTTCAACTTTTATTGTCCCTATAATCCCAATTTCACCATTCACTTCCTTTTCCAGTACCATTCTTCTGCTGAAATCAAGGGTTACTGCAAAGAATTTCAATTCGTATGACTTGGCTCTTATCGCACGATATTAGATATGAAAGAAGGGTAGCCATCCTAAATGCCTGTAGCCTCCTGTTTATAAATGTGGCGCGCTACACACCATAAACAAGACTCTACTGGACACGACTTTGCAGACAACTCCTAGGACGAACTGCTCTAGTACCACTTTTGTCACGACCCAAACCGGAGGGCCGCGACTGACACCCAAGACCCTACTCGGCCCAGTGCCATATTACTATTCCATCCATGAGTCACAACTTTTTGTGAAACTTTAATCTATGAAATGAAGATTCCGTCAGGTACAGAAAAACTTTTCAGCAAAACTCTTTTGTCCAATCTGGGACTTCTCCCTTATCGTTAATGCGAGAAAACCTTTAGTCACAAATAAAATCTTTACAAGGAAACAAAGCATAAAGACACATCGACCTATATGGTCGCTTTACACAACTGTCGACTCCTCGACGCCCTATCCACAGGACACTGTCTGCAAAGTTTCTAAAATATACAAAATACCGTAACATAAGTACTTTGACTCGGCAACACTCCGAACGGAGATGGAGCTCACCAATCCAGCTGATAGCCTAGGAACATCCTATAGCCAATGTCTTCTACTCATCTATATACACCTGCGTGGCATGAAACGCAGCGCCCCCAGGCAAAGGGACGTCAGTACGAACAATGTACCGAGTATGTTAGGCAGAATTGAAACAATATATCTCGACTTGGTTGATAAAAGAGTAACAGACTCAACCTGTACCTGTAACCAACTCTGATAAACATGTACGTGCATACGAACTTTTTATGCAGCATGAGTATATGTATATATATATATATATATATATATATATATATATATATATATATATATATATATATATATATATATATATATATATATATATATATATATAGTGCATGCCTTCACCCTGCGCACAGCCCCTTCGGGAATTAAGAGGTCAAAGATACGAATACTCCTACATTGTTTAGGAATAGAGTCTTTGGAGTTCCTTTATTTGCTGGGTTCGTTTAGATGATAAGGATCTTTATCACTACCATAATCATCACCACTATCATGTATCACTTTGAATGATCCATAATATAAACTGAGGCCATATGTTATGTAGCACGCTCTGACATAGGCCGAGGCCATAACACGCTCAGACATAAGCTGAGGCCACAGCACACTCAAACATAAGCTGAGGCCATAACACACTCAGACATAAGCTGAGGCCGTAGCACACTCAGACATAAGCCGAGGCCATATGTTATACAGCACACTCAGTCGCGTCATGAAATCATCTAGTAACTTAGGCTTGAAAATCTCTAGGATTGGAGTCATCGTAAGATTTTTCAGAAACTATAGACTTCTGGCATTACTAGGAGTAAAAATATTATGGATGTCATGTATGGGATCAAAACATAGGAATCATGCCTTTGAAAGAAAGGGACGAGCCTTAACATACCTGGAAGCTCGCTTCTCGACTTTCCAACCTACCTCCTGTCTTGAAATCTACATATAAAACCATTCATTCTATTGTTAGGCTCGTTGTGGTACACTTATCCTAAGCGTCCAAATAAATCTTTCTAGAATCTGCCGAAATTTCGGCAGCATCTCCTCTATTTATATGCCTAGCCCAAAATATCAATTCAGCTGCCAACAATAACAACAACAATACCAACATCAACAACAATATTATCAACACCAATATGTACCATAAAACAGCCCACACACTGTTTTCCAACTTCCATAACTGACCAACTTACTACACAATTATGTAGCACGCTCAGACATAGGCTGAGGCCATAACACGCTCAGACATAAGCTGAGGCCATAGCACACTCAGACATAAGCTGAGGCCATAGCACACTCAGACATAAGCTGAGGCCATAGCACACTCAGACATAAGCCTAAGCCATATGTTATACAACACACTCAGTCGCGTCATGAAATCATCTACAAACTTAGGCTTGAAAATCTCTAGGATTGGAGTCATCGTAAGATTTTTCAGAAACTATAGACTTCTGGCATTGCTCGGAGTAAAAATATTATGGATGTCATGTATGGGATCAAAATATAGGAATCATGCCTTTGAAAGAAACGGACGAGCCTTAACATACCTGGAAGCTCGCTTCTCGACTTTCCAACCTACCTCCTGTCTTGAAATCTACATATAAAACCATTCATTCTATTGTTAGGCTCGTTGTGGTACACTTATCCTAAGCCTCCAAATAAATCTTTCTAGAATCTGCCGAAATTTCGGCAGCATCTCCTCTATTTATATGCCTAGCCCAAAATCTCAATTCAGCAGCCAACAACAACAAAAACAATACCAACATCAACTACAATATTATCAACACCAATATGTACCATAAAACAGCCCACACACTGTTTTCCAACTTCCATAACTAACCAACTTACTACACAATTATGTAACGACTTTATCTCCGTAAATAAGTCTTAAATAATACCAAAAGAGAAAGATTCATAGATTCTTTCTTGTTAAGACCGCAATATCCTCATATCCACGCTTAAATCCACCGCAAAACAACACTAGAATCACCACCATGCGTTATCCGGACCTAAACCACTACTCCGATACTTGAAAATTGCTCACTTTTTGTTTCCATCTCTCTCTCTGGAGAAAATATGAGGTGTAACATTCTTCCCCTCTTAAAAACATTCGTCGTCGAATGTTGTAGCTACAAATCCACGACGTTTTTACTGATATCTTGAAGTGACTATCCTTCTCTTATGCTCCGATCACCCTATTGTTTTTTTTAACATAGGTTGGTCAACCTCTTCTCTCGCAATCATTTAGAATCTCCAACCGTGAGGTACACATGCTTCTAATTTCCCTCAAACTGTTCTAGTTCCTCATCCATCCTTTATGTCTAAACCTGTAGGTCTCCTTAGCACACTTCCCAGGGGGTCACCCATCCTATAACTACTCTGGCCCAAGCACGCTTAACCTCGAAGTTCGGATGGGATCAGGTGGATTAGTGCTGGTATGATCACGTCCATCCTACTGCGTGGCCTTTATCACATGACCTAAAACAAGTTGAAGTTCTACCAGATCCCAAGAAAATTCCGGTCATGCATCTCCCTCCGAATTGGAAAAGTTCCTCATGTTACTGACCATGCAATTGTTATTTTAGTCTTTGGAACTCCCTATTACTTCTCGATTTTCACATTGTCGGGTGTCATAATTTCTCTAATACCTTAGTCAGTCCTTGTGCTCGTACTCAAGCATACTTGCTTCCCCCTTAAAGGTTTTACCTTATGGTGTTGCATTTCATTGCCATTCTTGATCAAAATTTCATCCCATAATAATCCTTTCGTCCTTGCTTTTTATACTTCCCCAGTCACTTCTCCTTCCATTCATTGGCTGTACATTTCAATCATACTTGCAACGCTCTTACCATATCTGACTTATAATCCTTTTCACCAATACTTACCTTTATGCTGATTTCTTCAACTTTTATTGTCCCTATAATCCCAATTTCACCATTCACTTCCTTTTCCAGTACCATTCTTCTGCTGAAATCAAGGGTTACTGCAAAGAATTTCAATTCGTATGACTTGGCTCTTATCGCACGATATTAGATATGAAAGAAGGGTAGCCATCCTAAATGCCTGTAGCCTCCTGTTTATAAATGTGGCGCGCTACACACCATAAACAAGACTCTACTGGACACGACTTTGCAGACAACTCCTAGGACGAACTGCTCTAGTACCACTTTTGTCACGACCCAAACCGGAGGGCCGCGACTGACACCCAAGACCCTACTCGGCCCAGTGCCATATTACTATTCCATCCATGAGTCACAACTTTTTGTGAAACTTTAATCTATGAAATGAAGATTCCGTCAGGTACAGAAAAACTTTTCAGCAAAACTCTTTTGTCCAATCTGGGACTTCTCCCTTATCGTTAATGCGAGAAAACCTTTAGTCACAAATAAAATCTTTACAAGGAAACAAAGCATAAAGACACATCGACCTATATGGTCGCTTTACACAACTGTCGACTCCTCGACGCCCTATCCACAGGACACTGTCTGCAAAGTTTCTAAAATATACAAAATACCGTAACATAAGTACTTTGACTCGGCAACACTCCGAACGGAGATGGAGCTCACCAATCCAGCTGATAGCCTAGGAACATCCTATAGCCAATGTCTTCTACTCATCTATATACACCTGCGTGGCATGAAACGCAGCGCCCCCAGGCAAAGGGACGTCAGTACGAACAATGTACCGAGTATGTTAGGCAGAATTGAAACAATATATCTCGACTTGGTTGATAAAAGAGTAACAGACTCAACCTGTACCTGTAACCAACTCTGATAAACATGTACGTGCATACGAACTTTTTATGCAGCATGAGTATATGTATATATATATATATATATATATATATATATATATATAGTGCATGCCTTCACCCTGCGCACAGCCCCTTCGGGAATTAAGAGGTCAAAGATACGAATACTCCTACATTGTTTAGGAATAGAGTCTTTGGAGTTCCTTTATTTGCTGGGTTCGTTTAGATGATAAGGATCTTTATCACTACCATAATCATCACCACTATCATGTATCACTTTGAATGATCCATAATATAAACTGAGGCCATATGTTATGTAGCACGCTCTGACATAGGCCGAGGCCATAACACACTCAGACATAAGCTGAGGCCACAGCACACTCAAACATAAGCTGAGGCCATAACACACTCAGACATAAGCTGAGGCCGTAGCACACTCAGACATAAGCCGAGGCCATATGTTATACAGCACACTCAGTCGCGTCATGAAATCATCTAGTAACTTAGGCTTGAAAATCTCTAGGATTGGAGTCATCGTAAGATTTTTCAGAAACTATAGACTTCTGGCATTACTAGGAGTAAAAATATTATGGATGTCATGTATGGGATCAAAACATAGGAATCATGCCTTTGAAAGAAAGGGACGAGCCTTAACATACCTGGAAGCTCGCTTCTCGACTTTCCAACCTACCTCCTGTCTTGAAATCTACATATAAAACCATTCATTCTATTGTTAGGCTCGTTGTGGTACACTTATCCTAAGCGTCCAAATAAATCTTTCTAGAATCTGCCGAAATTTCGGCAGCATCTCCTCTATTTATATGCCTAGCCCAAAATATCAATTCAGCTGCCAACAATAACAACAACAATACCAACATCAACAACAATATTATCAACACCAATATGTACCATAAAACAGCCCACACACTGTTTTCCAACTTCCATAACTGACCAACTTACTACACAATTATGTAGCACGCTCAGACATAGGCTGAGGCCATAACACGCTCAGACATAAGCTGAGGCCATAGCACACTCAGACATAAGCTGAGGCCATAGCACACTCAGACATAAGCTGAGGCCATAGCACACTCAGACATAAGCCTAAGCCATATGTTATACAACACACTCAGTCGCGTCATGAAATCATCTACAAACTTAGGCTTGAAAATCTCTAGGATTGGAGTCATCGTAAGATTTTTCAGAAACTATAGACTTCTGGCATTGCTAGGAGTAAAAATATTATGGATGTCATGTATGGGATCAAAATATAGGAATCATGCCTTTGAAAGAAACGGACGAGCCTTAACATACCTGGAAGCTCGCTTCTCGACTTTCCAACCTACCTCCTGTCTTGAAATCTACATATAAAACCATTCATTCTATTGTTAGGCTCGTTGTGGTACACTTATCCTAAGCCTCCAAATAAATCTTTCTAGAATCTGCCGAAATTTCGGCAGCATCTCCTCTATTTATATGCCTAGCCCAAAATCTCAATTCAGCAGCCAACAACAACAAAAACAATACCAACATCAACTACAATATTATCAACACCAATATGTACCATAAAACAGCCCACACACTGTTTTCCAACTTCCATAACTAACCAACTTACTACACAATTATGTAACGACTTTATCTCCGTAAATAAGTCTTAAATAATACCAAAAGAGAAAGATTCATAGAATCTTTCGTGTTAATACCGCAATATCCTGATATCCACGCTTAAATCCACCGCAAAACAACACTAGAATCACCACCATGCGTTATCCGGACCTAAACCACTACTCCGATACTTGAAAATTGCTCACTTTTTGTTTCCATCTCTCTCTCTCTCTCTCTCTTCAATTTCTGGAAATTTCCAGCAAAATCTGGTGAAAAAAAGGGGTTCTTACCCTTTTTATAAGGATCAAATTCAGGTCAAATTTGGGTCGGGTTGACTGTAGCAGGACTGTAGCAGCCGATTACTGTAGGAGTACTATTGCACGCGTTTCTGCTCTATCATCTGAACTTGTAACGTCCATAATTCTCTACTCCGAAGTCCAATCGACGAGCGGTTTGTTGCGTTGGAAACTAGACTCGACAAAATTCATTTTGGGATTTTGTTTAACCTTAAAACACTTCATATGCTAAGAGATATTCATCCCCCAGGTTGGACCAAAATTGCTCCTCATATTTTCTCCAAAGTCCGACAAACTTAATTTCCTTGATTCACTTGCCCGCCAATCCTTTCGGTACTTCTCGTTCATGATTTTATACCCTTACAAACATAAAATAGGCACATATCACTTCAGTGTTCACAATTAAGCAGTTAACACCTACGGAACTCAACGTCCGAACTGCGAGGTGTAACATTCTTCCCCCCTTAAAAACATCCATCGTCGAATGTTGTAGCTACAAATCCACGATGTTTTTACTGATATCTTGAAGTGACTATCCTTCTCTTATGCTCCGATCGCCCTATTTTTTTTTTAACATAGGTTGGTCAACCTCTTCTCTCGCAATTATTTAGAATCTCCAACCGTGAGGTACACATGCTTCTAATTTCCCTCAAACTGTTCTAGTTCCTCATCCTTCCTTTATGTCTAAACCTGTAGGTCTCCTTAGCACACTTCCCAGGGGGTCACCCATCCTGTTCCTACTCTGGCCCAAGCACGCTTAACCTCGAAGTACTGATAGGATTAGGTGCATTAGTGCTGGTATGATCACGTCCATCCTACTACGTGGCTTTTATCACATGACCTAAAACAAGTTGAAGTTCTACCCGATCCCATGAAAATTCTGGTCATGCATCTCCCTCCGAATTAGAAAAGTTCCTCATGTTACTGACCACACAATTGTTGTTTTAGTATTTGGAACTCCCTATTACTTCTCAATTTTCACATTGTCGGGTGTCATAATTTCTCTAATACCTTAGTCAGTCCTTGTGCTCGTACTCAAGCTTACTTGCTTCCCCCCTTCAAGGTTTTACCTTATGGTGTTGCATTTCATTGCCATTCTTGATCAAAATTTCATCCCATAATAATCCTTTCGTCCTCAATTTTTATACTTCCCCAGTCACTTCTCCTTCCATTCATTGGCTGTACATTTCAATCATACTTGCAACCCTCTTACCATATCTACCTTATAATCCTTTTCACCAATACTTACCTTTATGCTGATTTCTTCAACTTTTATTGTCCCTATAATCCCAATATAACCATTCACTTCCTTTGCCAGTACCATTCATCTGCTGAAATCAAGGGTTACTGCAAAGAATTTCATTTCCTATGACTTGGCTCTTATCGCACGATCTTAGATATGAAAGAAGGGTAGCCATCCTAAATTCCCTGTAGCCTCCTGTTTATAAATGTAGCGCGCTACACACCATAAACAAGACTCTACTGGACACGACTTTGCAGACAACCCCTAGGACGAACTACTCTGATACCAATTTTGTCACGACCCAAACCGGAGGGCCGCGACTGACACCCAAGACCCTACTCGGCCCAGTGCCATATTACTATTCCATCCATGAATCACAACTTTTTGTGAACCTTTAATCTATGAAATGACACTTCCGTCAGGTACAGGAAAACTTTTCAACGAAGCTCTTTTGTCCAATCAGGGACTTCTCCCTTATCGTTAATGCGAGAAAACCTTTAGTCACCAATAAAATCTTTACAAGGAAACAAAGCACAAAGACACATCGACCTATATGGTCGCTTTACACAACTGTCGACTCCTCGACGCCCTATCCACAGGACATTGTCTGCAAAGTTTCTGACATATACAATATACCGTAACATAAGTACTTTGACTCGGCAACACTCCGAACGGAGATGGAGCTCAACAATCCAGCTGATAGCCTGGGAACATCCTATAGCCAATGTCTTCTACTCATCTGTATACACCTTCGTAGCATGAAACGCAGCGCCCCAGGAAAAGGGACGATAGTACGAACAATGTACCAAGTATGTAAGGCTGAATTGAAACAATATATCTCGACTTGGTTGATAAAAGAGTACATGTAACCAACTCTGATAAACATGTACGTGCATATGAACTTTTGATGCAGCATGAGTATATGTATATATATATATATATATATATATATATATATATATATATAGTGCATGCCTTCACCCTGCGCACAGCCCCTTCGGGAATAATAGCATAATAGCCCCTTCGGGCAGCCCCTTCGGGCATCATAATCATCGTATACCAGCTAATCAGGTGGTTTGCGTATATAACTCCTTAGCCCTTTTCCCTTCCCCATGAAATGATGTCGTGCATGTATGTAAATATGCAAATGCATGAAAACCTTTGAAAACCATCAAAAGACCCCCTTCGGAGCAACTTTAACGCAAAACGGTAACTTCTTCCCCTTTTCATTTGTCTCCTTCGAGACTCCAAAATTTAAATGTAAAATGCATAGGAAAGAGAAAACCCTTTGAATTTCTCCATCGGGAATTAGACAATATTATGAAATTTCACAACCTATGGATGCCCCTTCGGGACTTAAGAGGTCAAAGATACGAATACTCCTACATTGTTTAGGAATAGAGTCTTTGGAGTTCGTTTATTTGCTGGGTTCGTTTAGATGATAAGGATATTTATCACTACCATAATCATCACCACTATCATGTATCAATTTGAATGATCCATAACATAAAATGAGGCCATATGTTATGTAGCACGCTCAGACATAGGCTGAGGCCATAACACGCTCAGACATAAGCTGAGGCCATAGCACGCTAAGACATAGGCTGAGGCCATAGCACACTCAGACATAAGCTGAGGCCATAGCACACTCAGACATAAGCTGAGGCCATAGCACACTAAGACATAAGCCGAGGCCATATGTTATATAGCACACTCAGTCGCGTCATGAAATCATCTAGAAACTTAGGCTTGAAAATCTCTAGGATTGGAGTCATCCTAAGATTTTTCAGAAACTATAGACTTCTGGCATTGCTAGGTGTCAAAATATTATTGATGTCATGTATGGGATCAAAACATACGAATCATGCCTTTGAAAGAAATGGACGAGCCTTAACATACCTGGAAGCTCGCTTCTCGACTTTGCAACCTACCTCCTATCTTAACATAGGTTGGTCAACCTCTTCTCTCGCAATCATTTAGAATCTCCAACCGTGAGGTTCACGTGCTTCCAATTTCCCTCAAACTGTTCTAGTTCCTCATCCTTCCTTTATGTCTAAACCTGTAGGTCTCCTTATCACACTTCCCAGGGGGTCACCCATCCTATTACTACTCTGGCCCAAGCACGCTTAACCTCGAAGTTCTGATGGGATCAGGTGCATTAGTGCTGGTATGATCACGTCCATCCTACTGGGTGGTCTTTATCACATGACCTAAAACAAGTTGAAGTTCTACTAGATCCCAAGAAAATTTCGGTCATGCATCTCCCTCCAAATTGGAAAAGATCCTCATGTTACTGACCATGCAATAGTTGTTTTAGTCTTTTGAACTCCCTATTACTTCTCGATTTTCACATTGTCGGGTGTCGTAATTTCTCTAATACCTTAGTCAGTCCTTGTGCTCGTACTCAAGCTTACTTGCTTCCCCCTTAAAGGTTTTACCTTATGGTGTTGCATTTCGTTGCCATTCTTAATCAAAATTTCATCCCATAATAATCCTTTCGTCCTCGCTTTTTATACTTCCCCAGTCACTTCTCCTTCCATTCATTGGTTTTACATTTCAATCATACTTGCAACACTCTTACCATATCTGACTTATAATCCTTTTCACCAATACTTACCTCTATGCTGATTTCTTCAACTTTTATTGTCCCTAAAATCCCAATATCACCATTCACTTCCTTTGCCAGTACCATTCTTCTGCTGAAATCAAGGGTTAGTGCAAAGAATTTCATTTCCTATGACTTGTCTCTTATCGCACGATCTTAGATATGAAAGAAGGGTAGCCATCCTAAATGCCCTGTAGGCTCATGTTTATAAATGTGGCACGCTACACACCATAAACAAGACTCTACTGGACATGACTTTGCACACAACTCCTAGGACGAACTGCTCTGATACCACTTCTGTCACGACCCAAACCGGAGGGCCGCGACTGACACTCAAGACCCTACTCGGCCGAGTGCTATACTACTATTCCATCCATGAGTCACAAATTTTTTTGAACCTTTAATCTATGAAATGACGCTTCCGTCAGGTACAGAAAAACTTTTTAACAAAACTCTTTTGTCCAATCAGGGACTTCTCCCTTATCGTTAATGCGAGAAAACCTTTAGTCACAAATAAAATCTTTACAAGGAAACATAGCATAAAGACACATCGACCTATATGGTCGCTTTACACAACTGTCGACTCCTCGACGCCCTATCCACAGGACACTGTCTGCAAAGTCTCTAACTTATACAAAATACCGTAACATAAGTACTTTGACTCGGCAACATTCCGAACGGAAATGGAGCTCACCAATCCAGCTGATAGCCTGGAACATCCTATAGCCAATGTCTTCTACTCATCTGTATACACCTGCGTGGCATGAAACGCAGCGCCCCCAGGCAAAGGGACGTCAGTACGAACAATGTACCGAGTATGTAATGCAGAATTGAAATAATATATCTCGACTCGGTTGATAAAAGAATAACAGACTCAACCTGTACCTGTAACCAACTCTGATAAACATGTACGTGCATATGAACTTTTGATGCAGCATGAGTATATATATATATATATATATATATAATGCATGCCTTTACCCTGCTCAAAGCCCCTTCGGGCATAATAGCATAATAGCCCCTTCGAGCATCATAATCATCGTATACCAGCTGATCAGGTGGTCTCCGTATATAACGCCTTAGTCCTTTTCCCTTCCCCATGAAATTATGTCGTGCATGTATGTAAATATGCAAATGCATGAAAACCTTTGAAAACCATCAAAAGACTCGCTTCGGAGCAACTTTAACGCAAAATAGGAACTTCTTCCCCTTGTCATTTGTCTCCTTCGAGACTCCAAAATTTAAATGTAAAATGCATAGGAAAGAGAAAACTCTTTGAATTTCCCCTTCGGGAATTAGACAATATTATGAAATTTCACAACCTATGGATGCCCCTTCTGGACTTAAGAGGTCAAAGATACGAATACTCCTACACTGTTTAGGAATAGAGTCTTCGGAGTACGTTTATTTGCTGGGTTCGTTTAGATGATAAGGATCTTTATCACTACCATAATCATCACCGCTATCATGTATCACTTTGAATGATCCATAACATAAACTGAGGCCATATGTTATATAGCACGCTCAGACATAGACTGAGGCCATAGCACACTCAGACATAAGCTGAGGCCATAGCACACTCAAACATAAGCTGAGGCCATAGCACACTCAGACATAAGCCTAGGCCATATGTTATATAGCACACTCAGTCGCGTCATGAAATCATCTAGAAACTTAGGCTTGAAAATATGTAGGATTGGAGTCATCGTAAGATTTTTCAGAAACTATAGACTTCTGGCATTGCTAGGTGTAAAAATATTATTGATGTCATGTATGGGATCAATACATAGGAATCATGCCTTTGAAAGAAAGGGACGAGCCTTAACATGCCTGGAAGCTCGCTTCTCGACTTTCCAACCTACCTCCTGTCTTGAAATCTACATATAAAACCTTTCATTCTATTGTTAGGCTCGTTGTTATATACTTATCCTAAGCCTCTAAATAAATCTTTCTAGAATCTGCCGAAATTTCGGCAGCATCTCCTCTATTTATATGCCTAGCCCAAAATCTCAATTCAGCAGCCAACAAAAACAACAACAACAATATCAACATCAACTACAATATTATCAACACCAATATGTACCATAAAACAGCCCACACACTGTTTTCCAACTTCCATAACTAACCAACTTACTACACAATTATGTAACGACTTTATCTCCGTAAATAAGTCTTTAATAATACCAAAAGAGAAATATTCACACCTTCTTTATTGTTAATACCGCAATATCCTCATATCCACGCTAAAATCCACCGCAAAACAACACTAGAATCATAACCATGCGTTATCCGGACCTAAACCACTACTCCAATACTTGAAAATTGCTCACTTTTTGTTTCCATCTCTCTCTCTCATGAATTTCTGGAAATTTCCAGCAAAATCTGGTGAAAAAAAGGGGTTCTTACCCTTTTTATAAGGGTCAAATTCGGGTCGGTTCACTGTAGCAGCACTGTAGCAGTCGGTACTGTAGCAGTATTGTAGCACGCATTTCTGCTCTGTCAGCTGAACCTTTAACGTCCATAATTCTCTACTCCGAACACCAATTGATGAGCAGTTTGTTGCGTTGGAAACTAGACTCGACGAACTTCATTTTGGGATTTTGTTTCACCTTAAAACACTTAATATGCTAAGAGATATTCGTCCCCCAAGTTGGTCAAATATTGCTCCTCATATTTTCTCCAAAGTTCGACAAACTTAATTTCCTTGATTCACTTGCCCGCCAATCCTTTCGGTACTTCTCATACATGATCTTAAATCCTTATAACTATAAAATAGGCACATATCACTTCGGTGTTCACAATTAAGCAGTTAACACCTACGGAACTCAACGTCCGGACTGCGAGATGTAACACTATGGTTGTGTCTATATCTAAAGGATTGTGTTGTTTGGGGAAGTGTATGTGGGACCTATCGATCGCAATCAGAGGTGTGGTTTTATCGAATCAGAGAATTCCCGGGAAAACAATTCTTATATTTGGGGATCAGTTGTGAAAGAAATTTTGAGTATGGAAAATATGGAAAATCGGATTTTTAAGCTAAATTAAAGGAAGTTTTGATTGTTGAGGTGAACGGGCAGTGATTTTGGTGTACTTCTGGCTGTAGAGGCTTCTGTGTGGTTGTCATGACCCAACCGGAGGGCCATAATGGGCACCCGGAGCTAACCCACTAGGCACCTCTCATCATACTTTCATAATCATATCTAGCTGAGCTACATGGCTAACTCGCAATCTTATGTATCAATAATACAATTTCAATCGGGCTAAAGTACTTTTATGTCAACATCATCAACTATGCCCATTTACATATACACAAGCCGACAAGGCTAGCAAAATGATGTACAAAGTATGAGCCGACAAGCCTAAAAGATATCTAGCTATACACAACTGTCTACAAGCCTCTAAAAAGAGTATGTAACATCATAAAGACGGGACGGGGCCCCGCCATGCCCATATATACACACAAAAGAATAGTACCAACAGCTGCAGCTTCGAATCAAATGGAGCTCCTCTAAGCAGTCTCCAGATAAGCAGTCTAAGGATCAAGTCTATCTCCCTTTCCACTTGCGGGAATGACGCAGCGTCCACAAACAAAAGGACGTCAGTACGAATAATATACTAAGTATGTAAGGCATAAGCAGTAACATAATGATAACATAAAAGATAACATGAGATAGAAGAGCCATGAGACAGGAGAACTATACATATACCTCTTGAGACGTCCATCATATTTACTTACCCTTTTTCTAATACAAACCTTCCATTCATATGCACACATATATAGTAGTACCATACCCTACCATAGAGGTTCGGTGTCACACATACCCGACCATATCAAGGCTCGTTGTTGTCCATACCCAACTGCAGTGGTGTGCGCGCAATGAATGTCATACCCGGCCATACGAGCTCGGTGTTACATAATGGCCATACATATAAATATATATATATACACGCATATACACATAGGAGTACATAAGTAGCGTCAACATCATCATCATCAATATATCTCCTTTTAGAGGGCCAACTATCGTAGGATGAGATTGTCACGACCCAACCTCGTAGGCCGTGACTAGTACCCAAGATGGTTACTCGTATACACACCTGTTAGCTATATGATCAGTCCACAACAAACATAATATGGAACTTATAACGACCAAGACATAGCCTCGGAACGGTCGCATAAATGTATATATATGTTCGGCAATCTGTCTCCTGAGGAGTCACAACTATCAACAGATATCACAGTACATAAGCCGACAAGGCTGTCATAACAGGTGGGAACGTCCCAACCATATATAAACGCAAGCCGACAAGGCTGCTACCACAACATGACAATATATGCAAGCCGTCAAGGCTGCCACAACGATGGAACACGCATATTAATCATACACACAACTGATCACATCTGGATACAACCCACATACATATCTACAGACCTCTAAGAGTTTCAACAGTGAAATATGACGGGACAGGGCCCCGTCGTACCCTTAGACAACATATGCATATATTTAGATCAAAAGGATCTATACCAAAATCTGGGCTCCAGAACAACGGAACTCTCCAAGATAGCAGAAGGGAAGTCTTAAGCTGGCGGTTCACCAAAGTGCGTATCTGTACCTGCGGGCATGAAACGCAGCCCCCCGAAGAAAGGGGGTCAGTACGGAATATGTACTGAGCATGTAAAGCGTGAAATACAGTAAACAAGTACGATATTCAGAATACCAAAACACTTGCCTTTGTGACATAATCATATTTGTCAATATCATATATCAGATGCATATATATATATATATATCATACCCGGCCCTTTAATGAGGGACGCGGTGAATAAGATCATCATATGCCCCCCTGGCCGCCATGACATGTCATCATATCATCATATCGTCATATCGTCATATCATCATATCATCATGTCATCATATACATATATACCGTACCCGACCCTTTAGCGAGGGACTCGGTGAACAATGCAGTGAAACTGTGCACGATAACATACCCGGCCCGGGACTCGGTGAAAGATATATTGAGGCATGCACGAGCGGAGTAGTGAGAAACTATATGCAATTCAAAACATTTGTAAGGACTCAATAGAATAGTCAACACGAACCATCATTTGCAAATTTAAATAATAGTCATATCATATACCTTTCGGATGTCCCTGTGGATTATATCAAAATGGAACTTTGAAATCATGTGTACATATCAAAATATAAAAAGAAATATAAGTTATGGGAATCAAGATCATTAGCCATCCTAGTGGTTCTAGGAATAGGAATTCCTTTGGAATCGTATATATATCGTATATTCATTTCACAACGATCATGCCAAAAAAAAAAAAGGGTTAACTTCACATACCTTTGGCGTTTATTCGTAACACAACACGTATACGCTGCCCAAAGTTTCAACCTATATTAAGACGTCAAGAATTATGATTAAGCTACGGGAAGATTCAAAACGTTCCCCAATGTTAGAAACTCCTTTCTAGACAATTTAAACGACGGTTTCCTTACATCCCAAACTAATTACAAAATAGTCGAGCTAAAGCCAATAATTATACGTTTAAGTACTATATCGAGGCTATTCAAGACAAGATGCAAGAATCACTCCGAACAGCCCGCACAACATTCCAAACAATCCACGCAATATTCCAAACAGCCCACATTCACAATATTCAATAACGATCCACATACGACTACTACGTCTTCAAGTTATTCCTAATAGTCCGTAACCTTAATGTTTTCATGTAACCAACTTTATAACAGCCCAACCAACATACAACACAATGCATAATCTTAATTATCATCAATCTCCAACCTCAATAAGAACAACAACGACACATCCAAAACAGCCCCTAACTTTCACACAAAAGATGCTCGGAAATATTGCAAACGCTTACGAACATACCAAGCAAACCACATACGATTCTTACACATTATTTCATATCTTCTTTTCATATAATTTGAGTGAGATACGAACAGCAGTCACACGACAACTACATCATCAATTTATACGCAAATAAGCTACATGGTCATCACTATAATCCTTACAACAACCCACAAACAATTTTAGCTTCAACTCTAACCATTAAACACCTTCATTTCTATCATAAAATTATGACAACAACAATCAAAATATCAAGTAAAATCAGTTCACTATCTTCCACACAAAACAGTCCCTATACGGTTTCAACCATGCTTCAACATCACACACAAATTTTCATGGATTCAATTGATATTCATACCAACACAACTTCACCTTTGACCTTCCAATTCTTTTCATTCTTTTTACCATGCAATCTATGATAGCAACAACCATAATTACTAAATAAAATCAATCCACCATTTCCACTAAAACAGTCCCTATGGCCACATTAACATTCTAACACCAACCTTCAAAATTTTATGCATGCAATTCATGTTCACCAAGTTACAACCATACTTCAACATCAACACATATAATTCCATGGCTTCTATCATGCTCCAACATCAACACACATAATTTCATGCATGCAACTTATATTTACACATCTACCACACGTTTTAAACCACCCTTAATACATGCAAAAGAAAGTTAAACCTTACCTTGACAATTTGACTTCTCAACTTGGCTAGAATTTGATGACTTGAACTAATACTTGTTCTTGTTGCTCCAATGGCTACTCCACGTTGCTATGCACCTTCCTAAGGGTTGAAACACCTTGGAAAATATTTTTTTGGATCAACAATCAAGAGCTCAAGTTCAGCCATGGCCGTGAGCTCACAAGAGCATCCACGGCATGTTTGTGGTTTCTCCTTCAATTGAAACATAATGGTGAATATGTAGAACACTTTTAGGGATTTAATGGTGTAAAAGAGGAAGGGCTGGCCGTGCTTGGTGGTGGAGTTGCCATGGATGGCCGTGGCTCTCTCTTTTTAGGGCTTGAGAGCTTCTCTCTCTAAGTTCTAGTTGGTGGAAGATGATATGGTGATAAATGACTTGTTTTAGTCATCCAAGATGATGTTTATGGGCAGCATAATTCTCCCTCACGTGTCCACTAAGAAATGTCCACCTTCAAGATCAGATTTTTTTTGTTTAATAATGCCTCCCAGTATCAATGGTCACTAATACACAAATCAGTTTTTTTTTTTTGGGAAGTGTAGAAATGCCCATCTCTCTCCCTAATTTCGAATTTTTTGAGTTTGTGAAGATGAAATATGAGTTCCTTACTCATCCATTTGATTAAAATATGATGCCTACAAGTTGGACACATGTCCCACTCATGACATTGAGCCAACCAAATAACCTTGAACTAAATTTCAATCTCTTTTTCTCCACTAGTCTCGGCTACATGGCCGAGCCTCACTTTCTCTCCTTTCGATTTCGTTGTCTACAATGCAATGAATGTGTAGTGGATGAATCAATATTTAAATGCATATTTGTATGTCTTCCATAAGGTTCCCACGTGAACCTTTGTAAATTGCAAATATACAAGGATGAATTGTCAATATTTAAATGTGCAATGATTCTTCCAACATGCATGCCTTCATAAAATAATGAATTGCCAATATTTAAATGAGTCTTCTAACATGTAATAGCATGCCTTCATATAATAATGAATTGCCAATGTTTAAATGAGTAATAGCCTTATTTTAGATGACTTTGAGTCATCACTAGGCATTGGCACGTTAATGTTCCTCTTGGCTCATTGTTGCCACTAATTTTTAATTAACACCACAATAAGTAGTTCCTAATCTCCAATAATATTTTTATACTAAGAAAAATTTATAAACAATTAGTTCTAATTTAGAAATTAAAAATTAAAGGTTTCTATTTCGTGTCCAGGAAGGGTTCCGTCTTTAACTCACGTCGATTCCTTCGCGAATAACTCGACGTATAAAAATATGGGGTCTAACAGAGATCAACGATATCATGAGAGTATCAAGACTTATGAGCTTCATCACTTCTAGAAATGGAGGCGTCATGGAGGACATGGTGAATTTCATGAATAGGTGTACAACAATGGAATCATGCCTTAAGAAGGAAGGGTTAGCCTTACATACCTTTACGTCTTCTTAACTACTTAACATTCACCTCCAAAGCTTGAGATATCTACATTTAAAAGGATTCATACCAAGGTTAAGTCTTAAAGGCACTCTTAAGTTCAAACTAGAATAATTCATAAGCTAGCGAAAATTGGGCAGCATTTATCCTATTTCATCGACTTCACCCTATTACAAAACAACTTCCAAACAACCATAACAACATCCACAATAATATCAAGTAGTCATATTCCATTAAGTCTCAAAATTCATTCTCATAATCAATTCACATCAACAACTTCATATCAACCTTTTGTACAATTGTATGTTACACTTCCTTGTCCTCATTATTATCCTTCATAACAATATTACACTCATAACATTCTAACAATGGTAACTCAAGTCAATTTACTACCCAAAATATCATTAAATCTATATTTAAACTTCATCTTCCACTTTCTCCTCTTACTCAAGTTGTTCAACCAACAATCATGCTTAATAACATGAAATAAGCATGAAAACTAACCTTTTATCACATAGGAATGAGCTTTGGATCAAGTTACCAACTTGAATGAAACTCTAACTTCAACACCCATGGAATTCTTTAATCCTACAAACCCTAGTGAGTCTCCCAACACTTGAATATCTTGATTCTTGCTATTTGATCTTTGATTTCTCTTGGGTTTAGGTGGAATACGCTTGGAGGAAGGTTCTAGTTAAGAGTTTGGGTAAAGTGGGAAATGAAAAAAAAAAAAGAACAAGGGTCGTTCATATATAATAAAAAGAAAAAACTGGCCCGACCGGATATACGGCCATTTATACGGTCCGTACAATTTATACGATCTGTATAAATGGACCTTATAATCCCACCAAGGGTTCACCCTTCTCTAGAAAGGTTCTACGGACCATTATACGGGGCATATAAATTATACGATCTGTATAAATGACCGTACAACCCATCTTTTCCCGAAACTTGCTCTCGTCGATTCGTTCAACCTCAAATCCTTATGGAACCTTATTGACACTTTTATAACACTTCATTAACCATCTAAGGGGCCCTATAGCTCCCTCTCAAGACATTACTAAACACATTATAACTCACTTGTTGCGAAACCTTCCCAAACATATCTTACATTTCCACGTCCTTCGACGAGCTTAGTTTCATCGATTTATATGACTCCAAAATCTTATGGTACGCGGTTAAAGTTATCAAATACTCTCCTTAATCTCCTAAGGACTTCATGTTCACCTTAAGCTCACGTTAGTCTACTCACAACGTAATAAGGAAAAATCTCCGAGATGTAATAGTGTTTATAATAAGGTTCCTTGATTACCGTCAGCTTTCGTACTCTCTTTCTTCGTTCGAGGATGAACAATTGTTTAATTTATATCTGATATAACGATTCATTTGTTCGTTATGGAATTTTGACTTATATGCACCGTTGACCCTTCCCCGAGCCCTGTTAGTATGATTTTGGCACGCGGTGTCACGCCCTAATTCCGGAGTGACGTGACCGATACCCGAGGCCAAACTAGGCCCGAGCGAACCACTCTAAATTTGAAACTCTGGGGAGTGAACCCCAAATTAAACTGATAATGTCTAATCTGGAGATATATAAAAATACTATCTCGTCTGAATTGGGCGCACACCCAAAATATACATATATATAACTGAGCAAGCCGAGGAGGCTGCTTTAACCGTACCAAATCAGTAGCATCCAACCGACACATATACAAGCCAACAAGGCCATCACACTGACATACTATTTATAGGACTCGTCCACAAGCCTCTAGGGAGATGTGCGACTGTACCATACAATCTGGAATAAAAAAGGAAAGACTCCAAAGGACCTGACAACTCTGAACAGAAAGGGAGCTCACCAATCAGTTGATATCAGATCTGTCTACTGGGGAGGCCTATTAATATGTTGATTCGTACCTGCATGCATGAATGCAATGCCCCCGACAAACGGGACGTCAGTACGAAATAATGTACCGAGTATGTAAGACAACGATAACTGAAACTGAACTGAAACAATACAACCCGAAGGACAAAGAATGCCCTGAATATCTCTCCAGACCTGTCTCATATGATATGCAATACAGTACTATTATATATCTCACTGACCAAGTGGCCAGGCAACTGTAAAATCTCACTGGCCACGTAGCCAGGCAATATGTCTTACTGACCCGTCGACCAGGCAATCTGTCTCACCGACCCGTAAGCCAGGCATAACTGTCTCACTGACCCGTAGGCCAGGCAAAATAAAAAAATTTCACTGACCCGTAGGCCAGGCATATGTGTCTCACCGACCCGTAGGCCAGGCAAAATTAAAATGTCTCATTGACCAAGTGTCCAGGATAAAGAAAATATATATGTATATCATGCATATGCTAAAAAACACTGATACTGTAACATGTCTCTTCAGTCTCTCTATAAACTCAAGGACATAGGGAGGGGATGTGGCCCCTCAGAAAGAATAACACAATGTTCGGAGATTAGACAACAATATGACAAGCTCTACTTTGACAAGTCTCGAATCATAAGGTTTATCACGCTCTTACCATATATGGAAACACGCCAAGAAAAGAAGGAACAGCCTTAACATACCTTTTCGGTATTCTATTACTTAACATTTACTCTCCCGAGCTTGTAAATCTACATTCAAGAGAAATCATACTACAGTCAGGATTATTGACATATGCCTACTTCAAGTCTTTTAAATTAAACTTCTTTAGAATCTGCCAAAATTCGGGCAGCATCTCCATTGTTTATATCCCTAGCCCGAAATCACAATACCAACAATCAACACACAACAAGAACTCTAATTCCAATAACATCGTCATCCATACCAAAATATTTCATAAAACATCTCACACGATGTTTATCCAATTTCTCAACCCACAAATCCGTTATACGATTAATTAATAACTTTATCTCCGTAAATCGCCTAAATCAATATCAATAAAGGAAGATTCATACCTTACCTCCGCTTGAATAACAATATCTTCACTTTCCACCTTGAATTCAACCCAAGACTCGCTGCAATAGAATTTTTATAATCGCAACTATACGCTGTCGGGACCAGAATTCGGAGATTATATTTAATTCGCATTAAAACTTGATGTATGAAGGTTGGGGAAATTTCCAAAATATTTGAAGGGGTTTCTGGTGTGTTTGATGAAGAAAAGGGGGTAAGCCCCCTGATATAGAGTTCCAGAACCTGCCTGGACCGACTTAAAATCTGCTTAGTGCAATCGCGCTGCCTCCTGGCGCGTTCGCGCTGAGTTGCTGGGTCCTCCTCTGTGCGTTCGCGCCACCTTCTGTCGTGTTCACGCAGGGTTAAGTCCCTGCTCTGACAGCCCATCTTAAAATGATCATAATGTTTGACTCCGATGTCGGATTGAGGCACGGTTTGTTGTGTAGGAAACTAGACTTCATGAAATTAAATTTAGGCTTTTGATTTACCTCAAAACTCCTCATATACTAAAAGATATTCTTTCTCCAAGTTGGACCAAAATTCCCCCATCTTTCTCCAAAGTTCCAACAACTTAATTTCCCTAATCCACTCACCCTCCAATGCTTCCCTAGCTTATTATATGAACTTAAACTCATATAATCATAAGGTAGGCGCATATAATCTCATATATCCTAGAAGTACTCCAGTATTCCACGATTACACAACTAACACCTAATGAGTCTTAACGTACCAAACTACGAGGTGTAACATTCCTCCTATCTTAGAAACATTCGTCCCCGAATGTTAAACTCTTAGGAATTCTACGAAAATTTTGCCAAAGTTTCCCCTGTAACTATACCACTACCATCCTGTCACAACAACACAAAATATACAGTGCCTCATGGATCTACAATAACAACGACAACAATGGCCCCACACGACCAAGGAACTATAAGAAGGAAAGTGTTACGCACCTGAAGACAATGACGTCTTTGTCTGAACTTCATCTGAGAGTGGGAACAAATGTGGATACCTAGACTTTATATCTTCCTCAGCCTCCCAAGTCATTTCTTCCTTATTATCGTTTCTCCAAAGAACTTTCACTGAGGCTACATCTTTAGTTCTCAGCCTCCGAACTTGTCTATCCAGGATTGCAATGGGACCTCTTCATAAGACAGTTGCTCGGTAATCTGAACATCATCGTTGGGCAAAACTATCGAAGGGTCTCCAACAAACTTACGGAGCATGGCTACATGGAAGACTGGGTGTACAGACTCTAAGTTGGAAGGTAGATCCAACTCATAAGCTACCTTGCCCACTTTACGAATAATCCTATAAGGCCCAATATATTGAGGGCTAAGCTTATCCTTTTTACCAAATCTCATGACGCCTTTCATCGGCGACACTTTTAGGAATACCCAATCATTAACTTGGAACTCCAAGTCTCATCGACGATTATCCGCATAAGACTTTTGTCGACTTTGGGCTGTTAATAATCGGTCTCGAATACGCTTAACTTTATCCACCGTTTGCTGGATTAAGTCCGGCCCTACTGATTTCGTCTCTCCCACTTCAAACCATCCTATTGGTTATCTACACTTTCATCGATATAAAGCTTCATACGAGGCCATTTGAATACTGGAGTGGTAGCTATTATTGTATGCAAACTCAATGAGAGGCAAGTGATCATCCCAATTTCCCCAAAATCTAGCACATATGCCCTTAACATATCTTCAAGGGTCTGAATGGTACGCTCAGTCTGTCCGTCTGTCTGGGGGTGAAATTCTGTGCTAAGGTTCACATGAGTCCCCAAGCCCTCCTGGAAAATCTCCAAAAATTAGCCACAAACTGCGTACCCCTATCAGAGATAATGGATATAGGAACACCATGAAGTCGGACTAGCTCCTTAATATAAAGCTTCGCATAATCCTCGGCTGAGTAAGTAGTCCTGATAGGTAGAAAGTGTGTTGATTTTGTTAATCTATCAACAATTACCCATATAGAATTAAACCTACGCTGAGAACGGGGTAAGCCTAAAATGAAATCCGTATTAACCACCTCCCACTTCCAAATCAGGATTTCCATAGCCTGCAATAATACGCCTTTCATCGGCGAGGAGTATGAATCTTCCTTTATCAATATTGATTTAGTATATAAGGACTCCATCTTTGGAATATCTTTTAGTATGTGAGGAGTTTTGAGGTAAAGCAGAAGCCTAAATTGAAGTTCATGAAGTCTAGTTTCCAATGAAACAAACCGTCCACCAATTTGACATCGGAGTCAAATGTTATGAACATTTTAAGATGGGTTGTGAGAGCAGGGACTTAACCCTGCCCGAACTCCCTAGGATAGACCTACTCTTAAAATATATACGTATACCATGCATATGCTGAAAAACGCTGATATTGTAACATGTCTCTTCTGTCTCTCTATAAACTCAAGGACGTAGGGAGGGGATGTCGCCCCTTAGAAAGAATAACGTAACACTCGGAAACTAGACAACAAAATGACCAGATCTACTTTGAAAAATCTCGAGTCATAAGGTTTATGTTATAACCCGTATTTTGTGCGTTCGGAAATTTTGAGGTAGTCGTGGTAAGTTAAGGAAATGACCATCTTCCAAAACTATTTTAATGTACAAGTTGGTTATGAATATTATTTATGAGTTCTATTAGTACGAAAATTTTGAGAAAGGCTAAGGGTAAAAAGGAAAATTCGCAAAATGGTCCATGGTAATATTGTGGAAAGGTTAGGGGCAAAATGGGAATTACAAAAAAAAGTCTTGAAAGTTCTTGAAAATTTCCACTTAGGCCATGTGACACAAAGAGTGGGCCCCACCCCATGGCCATGTGTCCACATTTTTATTTGTAGGACCTAAGTATAAATATGGAGAAGTAGTGGCAATTAAAGTATAATTGTTTTCATGAAAATTCAAGAATGAGAAGAAGAAAGGAGGAAAAGGGTTCGGCCATGGTGGAAAAATTTGAAGCCATGGAAATTGATCAAGAAAAATTATTTTCTTCTAGTATTTCCACCAAATGGAAGGTCCTTATTAACATGAAGGAGTTGTTGGAGCAAGCAAAGCCTTTGTTTGTGTAATTCATAAGCCCTATCCAAGTAAAGAAGTTGGGTGAGAAAGGTATGTGTTCAACCCTCTTTTACATATGTTGTGGGTGGTTTATGCATGTTATTGTATGAAGAAATGGATGAAATTCATGTGATATATATGTGTGTGGGTATTTGGCCGAATAGTAGCTAGGTGGGTAAGATGTGATGAATTGATTTTATTTAGTATTTAGATTGTTGTAGTTGTGGATTCTATGATGTTAAATGAAGATTTAATGGTTTGAAATGAAGTGGTAATTGTTTGTGAATTATTGAAGAAGCTAATGTGATTTTAATATAATTTCTTGTAATTATGAGAATGAGGTTGTGATCATTGTAGAGTTGTTGAGGAAGTTAATGTAACACTAGCATGAATTCTTATATTTGTATGAATGAAGTTGTTAATGTAAAATGTTGGTGGAGTTCATGAATTTGGAAGAAAGTAATGTGTTGTTGTCCTTGGTGGTGTTGTGAGATTTCGGGTGGAATGGTATAGTAGTTGCGCTATTTTGAACATTGTGCGGATTGTATGAAATGTTTTTAAGTCTTGTTTGAATGGTCTTGGACTAGTACTTAAATGAGTGAGCATTGGTGTTGGCTTGATCATATGTGGTTGGATTTGAATAGAAACAACTGCTAGTATTAGAATGCATTTTGAATTAATTGATGAAGTTGGAAGTATGATTGTTGGTATTGTTGTTGATGATAATTTGGCCGAGTTGAATTCTCGGATTGTCGTTGATAAAAATTGGCCGAGTCAGATTCTCGGGGAAGGTGTATTTACAGGGGAGGTGCTGCCAAAATTTCGGCAGATTATGAATGAATTCATTTAAAGAATTAAGACAAGTATATGGTGATGAATCTAATGAGTGCGTCAATCTTCTTGAATGTATACTAGCGATAACGAGCTTGGACAATTAAGCGTAGCTAATAGGACGTGGAGCAGGTATGTTAAGGCTCGTCCCTTTTCTTTCAAGGCATGATTCCGATGTTATGATTTCATAATTGCTTCCATATTTTCCTTGTTTTCAAAAGTTATATGTTTATGATTCCAAGGCATGATTCTCTTCCCAATACCTCGTAAATGTTTTTCCAAAGTGTCCGTATTCTACCAAAACAGAGGTTTATGATTTTGTAAGATCTTATGACAATAACGATGGATATGTTTTACAATGACATTGATGATGTCGAGGATGAGAATATTTCTATAATGACTATGATAAGAATGATTTCATGTTTAAAGATACTTGATATGATTATTTCTTCGATTTTTCCAAAAATAGCTTCTAAAACGTTCATAGAAGGTCCTGTACTTCAAACGCTAGTAACTTTCTTATACTAAATCGGATTGACCCGAAACTTGTTTCTGAGTCTTCAGGTGTCGGTTTATGTACGCTGTTACTCGTTGCTAGTCTCATCTTATAATAATTGTTCCTTCAAGGTGAGACAAAGTCGGGATAATTATTCCATAATGTAATCGGAGGTTACCGACCTTACGTCACTTCGATAGATACATGACTTTCTTGGGCTCTCCTGTATGCTGCTTACATGATATATGTATATGATATATGTATATGTATATGGGGAATATGGGAAAAAGGGCCAGAGCGCTATAGACACTGGTATATGTACATGATACATGCATATGTATATGGGGAAGATGGGAAAGAGGGCCAGAGCGTTATATACGCGTATCCACATGATCAGCTGGTATTATATGACATGATATCATCCGGACGCGGGATGCCCGGACGCGGGACATATGTGGTTAAATGGATCGGCTGCCGACGCCTCGGCAATATGATATGTTCTATTTTCTATATATATGAAAAAGAAATGTTTGCAAAGAAAGTATTACTATGGATATATGTATATATGTATATATATGGATCGGGTTGCACGTTCCGCAGCACTAAGCATGCATGGCATCCGCCCTAAGAGGCACTCAGATGTACAGGTTACTCTTTCATCTCATGATATGCTCTATATTTCTATTCCGTTATTATTCATATTTATATCCCTTACTATGTTACTATTCATGCCTTACATACTCAGTACATTACTCGTACTGACCCCCTTTCCTCGGGGACTGCGTTTCATGCCGCGCAGGTACACCCAGATGAGTGGACGCCATTATAGAAGACGTTCCAGCGGAGTTGGCAAGCTCCACTTGCTCTGGAGTGTTGCCGGGTCGGAGTACTATGCTATGATGTCTTGTTCGAAGTTAGAGACTTTGCAGACAGAGTCGTGCGTATAGAGTGTCGGTATTTTAAACGGCTCCACCAGCCGATGTGTCACCTTATGTTATGTTATAAAGTCCATGTGATTATAGATTCCATTTGATTTGAGTACGAGGGAAAAGAAAGATTATGAAAGCTTACTATGTATTTCATTCTTATTTGATTTAAGAATCCAAAGATGTTATGCACGTCATAAGAGCCAGCAGGTTCACTCGGCTCCGAATATGGGGTCAGGTGCCGATCACACCCTAGTAAAGTCGGGGTGTGACAGTTTATCATGCTCTTTCTCTATATGGAAACATTCCAAGAAAAGAAGGAACAGCTTAACACACCTTTTTGGTCTTCTATTACTTAACGTTTTCAGGCTAAAGAAAATATATAACGTTGACGCGTTGATAGATCTGGGGTCCAATTTATCCTATGTCACTCCACTTATTGCGGGAGAATTCGGCATAGCGCCAGAGTTGTTGAATGAGCCATTTTTTGTGTCCACACCTGTTGGTGAACCTGTTATTGCTAGAAAGATTTATCGTGGGTGTTCGGTAGTTGTTTGTGGTCGTCGGACCATAGCAGATCTTATATAGTTGCAGATGGTTGTCTTTGACGTTATCATAGGGATGGATTGGTTAGCTTCTGTTTACGCTAATGTTGAGTGTTAGACGAAGACTGTCACGTTCCATTTCCCGGGGGAATCGATTTTGGAATGAAAAGGTAATACGGCTTCGCCGAAAGGTAGGTTTATTTCCTATCTCAAGGCGAAGAAGATGATTTCGAAGGGATGTATCTATCAGATAGTTCGAGTCCAGGATATAGAAGAAAAACTGCCAACCCTTCAGTCCATTCCTGTAGTTAATGAGTTCCCAGACGTGTTCCCAGATGTACTTCCAGGTCTCCCAAAAGAGCGAGAAATTAACTTCGCTATAGATGTACTACCGGATACTCAGCCGATATCCATCCCTCCTTATAGGATGGCCCCTGCTGAGTTGAAGGAATTGAAGGAACAGTTGAAGGATCTATTGGAGAAGGGCTTTATCAGACCTAGTACGTCACCGTAGGGAGCCACAATTTTGTTCGTAAGAAAGAAGGACGGTTCGCTATGGATATGTATCGACTATAGATATTTGAATAAGGTGACGATTAAGAATAAGTACCCACTTCCGATGATAGATGATTTATTTGATCAACTGTAGGGTGCTCGATATTTCTTGAAGATAGACTTGAGATCGGGATACCACCAGGTCAGGATCCGAGGGGAGGACATTCCGAAGACAGCATTTAGGACTAGATATGGTCATTTTGAGTTCCTTGTCATGTCTTTCGGGTTGACTAATGCTCCAGCTATATTCATGGACCTGATGAATCGTGTATTCCGACCCTTTCTGGACCTGTTTGTGATTGTCTTTACAGACGACATTCTAGTTTATTCCCAATCGGAGACTTAGCATGCAGATCGTCTGCTTGTGGTACTCAGGGTCCTTCAGGGGCAGAAGTTGTATGCGAAATTCTTCAAATGTGAATTTTGGCTAAACTCTGTGGCTTTTCGAGGGCATATTATTTCAGATGAGGGCATCAAAGCGGATACTCAAAAGATAGAGGCTGTGAAGACTTGGCCTCGACCTACGACGCCGACGGAGGTTCGTAGTTTCTTGCGTTTAGTAGGGTATTACAGAAGATTTGTAGAGGGATTACCTTCTCTTTCTGCCCCATTGATGAAGTTGACCCAAAAGGCTGCCATGTTCCAATGGACAGATGCTTGCGAGCGGAGTTTTCAAGAATTGAAGGATAGGTTGACTTCAACACCAGTTCTAGCACTTTCAGAGGGATCTGAGGGCTATGATGTCTATTGTGATGCTTCAAAGGTCGGATTAGGTTGTGTGTTGATGCAGCACGACATGGTGATTTCTTACGCTTCTAGACAACTCAGGAAGCATGAGACGAACTACCCAACTCACGACCTAGAGTTAGCAGCCGTGATTCATGCACTTAAAATTTAGAGACATTACCTATATGGCGTTCATGTGGATTTCTATACAGACCACAAGAGTGTTCAGTACATCTTCAAGCAGAAGGAGCTGAACTTCCGGTAGAGGCAGTGGTTAGAATTGGTGAAAGATTATGATGTTGTTATTTTGAACCACCCAGGGAAAGCAAATGTGGTAGCAGATGCCCTCAGCGGAAAATCTAAGGGTACCTTAGCATACCTACGGGCTGGAAAAAGGGAACTGGCTCATGAGCTTCTTCAGCTAGCCAATTTGGGGGTCAGAGTTGTAGATTCAGAAGATGCCAGAGTTACTATTTAGATAGCATCAACATCATCCTTAGTAGCCGAGGTGAAAAGACGCCATTATGAAGACCTTTCATTGTCCCATTATAATTATACAGCTCTGCAAAGGAAGAAATCACCATTCCGGGTTACTGGAGAGGGATTCCTCAGGTATCGTGGTAGGTTATGTGTTCCCGATGTTGCGAAGTTATGTCAGAAGATTATGGTGGACGCTCATTGCTCCCGCTATTCTATCCATCCTAGGTAGACAAAGATGTACCATGACATTAAAGAGGTTTATAGCGGAGTCCGTAGCCCAGTGTCCTAATTATCAATAGGTGAAAATTGAACATCAGAAGCCCGGCGGATTATGACAGGCTATGGAAATCCCGACTTGGAGGTGGGAAGTAGTTAATATGGATTTCATCTCAGGCTTACACCGATCTCAGCGTAAGTTTAATTCTATATGGGTAATTGTTGACAGATTGACAAAATCAGCGCATTTTCTACCTGTTAAGACTACTTACACCGCCGACGATTATGCGAAGCTTTATATTAAGGAGATAGTTCGACTTCACGGTGTTCCTATATCCATTATCTCTGATAGGGGTATGCAGTTTGCGACTAATTTTTGGAGATCTTTCCAGGAGAGTTTAGGGACTCAGGTGAATCTTAGCACAAAATTTCACCCCCAGACAGACGGACAGGCTGAGCGTATCATATAGACCCTTGAAGATATGTTAAGGGCATTTGTGCTAGATTTTAGGAAAAATTGGGATGATCACTTGCCTCTTATTGAGTTTGCATACAATAATAGTTACCACTCCAGTATTCAGATGGCCCCGTATAAAGATTTATATGGGAGGAAATGTAGATCACCAATTGGATGGTTTGAAGTGGGAGAGACGAAATTAGTAGGGCCACACTTAATCCAGCAAGCGGTGGATAAAATTAAGCTCATTCGAGATCGATTATTAACAGCCCAAAGTCAACAGAAGTCTTACGCGGATAATTGCCGACGAGACTTAGAGTTCCAAGTTAATGATTGGGTATTCCTAAAGGTGTCACCGATGAAAGACGTCATGAGATTTGGTAAAAGGGTAAGCTTAGCCCTCAATATACTGGGCCTTATAGGATTATTTGTAAAGTGGGCAAGGTAGCATATGAGTTGGATCTACGTTACAACTTAGAGTACGTGCACATAGTCTTCCATGTATCCATGCTCCGTAAGTGTGTAGGAGACCTTTCGAGAGTTGTGCCCATCGATGATGTTCAGGTTACCGAGCAACTATCATATGAAGAGGTCCCCATTGCAATCCTGGATAGACAAGTTCGGAGGCTGAGAACTAAAGATGTAGCCTCAGTGAAAGTTATTTGGAGAAACGATAATAAGGAAGAAATGACTTGGGAGGATGAGGAAGATATGAAGTCCAGGTACCCCCATTTGTTCCCTCTCCCAGAAGAAGTTCAGACAGGGACGTCATTGTCTTGAGGTGTGTAACACTTTCCTTCTTATATTTCCTTGGTCGTGTGGGGCCATTATTGTCGTTGTTGTTGTAGCCCTGTTAGGCACTGTATATTTTGGGTTGTTGTGACAGGATGGTAATGATACGATTACAGGGGAAACTCTTGCAAAATTTTCATAGAAATCCTTAAGAGCTTAACATTCGAGGACGAATGTTCCTAAAGGGGGAGGAATGTTACACCTCATAGGTTTTGTACATTGAGATTCGCTAGGTGCTAGTCCTTCAATTGTAGTCATTGGAGTTACTCCCAAAGATATATGAGATTACATGTGCATAACTTATGACTATGAGGGGCAATTTTGGCCCAACTTGAGGAAAGAATATCTTTTAGTATATGAGGAGTTTTGGAGCAAAGTAAAAACCTCCAATGAAGCTCAGGAAGTCTAGTTTCCAACGCAACAAACCGTGCATCGATTGGACATCGGGATCAAGCATTATGATCATGTTAATATAGGCTGCCAGAGCAGGGATTAACTCAGCGCGAATGCTCCCCAAGGCGGCGCGAGCGCGTTAAGTAAATTTTAAGTCGGTTAGGACAGAATCTGGAACATTATATAAAGGGGCTTACCCCCTTATTTCTGATCCAAAACACTCCCAAAACTTCTCTAACTTTCTGGAACTTTCCCCCAATTTCCAAATACCAAATTTTAGCCCAAATCAAGTTTAATCTCCGGATTCGGGTTCGGACAGCGTATAGTTGTGGTTATAAAATCGTATTGCGGCAAGTCTTGGTTGGAACTCAAGGTGGAAAGTGAAGATATCGTGGTTCTAGCAGAGGTAAGGTATAAATCTCCCTTTTATTGACATTGATTTAGGTTTGTTTATGGAAATAAAGTTATTAAATAGTCGTATAACGAATTTATTTTTTGAGAAATTGGAGAAACATCATGTGGGATGTTTTACGAAGTATTTTGGTATTGATAATGTTGTGGTTGATGTTGGTATTGTTATTGTTGTTGATTGTTGGATTGTGATTTTGGGCTAGGGATATAAATAGGGGAGATGCTGCCCGAATTTTGGCTGATTCTAAAGGACTTTGATTTAAAGACTTGAGATAGGCATATGACGATAAGTCTAACGGTAGTATGGTTTCTCTTGAATGTAGATTTTACGAGATCGGGAGGATAAACGTTAAGTAATTGAAGACCGAAAAGGTATGTTAAGGCTGTACCTTCTTTTCTTGGCATGTTTCTATATATGGTAAGAGCGTGATAAACCTTATGACTCGAGATTTGTCAAAGTAGAGCTGGTCATATTGATGTCTAGTTTCCGAGTGTTACGTTATTCTTTCTGAGGGGCCACATCCCTTCCCTACATCTTTGAGTTTATAGAGAGACAGAAGAGACATGTTACAGTATCATCATTTTTCAGCATATGCATGATATACTGCATGGTATACGTATATATTTTTCTTTAGCCTGACCACTTGGTCAGTGAGACATTTTTATTTTTCCTGGCCTACAGGTCAGTGAGAAAGATATGCCTGGCCTACGAGTCAGTGAGACAGATTTTTCTGGCCTACGGGTCAGTGAGACAGATTGCCTGGCTGACGGGTCAGTGAGACATATTGCCTGGCTACTTGGCCAGCGAGATTTTACAGTTGCCTGGCCACTTGGTCAGTGAGATATATATATATATATATATATATATATTATATTGCATTTTATATGAGACAGGTTTGGAGAGGTATTCAAGCATTCTTTGGCCTCCAGATTGTATTGTTTCAGTTCAGTTCCAGCTATCATTGCCTTACATACTCGGTACATTATTTTGTACTTACGTCCCTTTTATCGGGGGCGCTACATTCATGCCTGCACGTATAGATCGACAGATTGGTAGGCCTCCCTAGTAGACAGGATCTGACATCAGCTGATTGGTGAGCTCCCTTTTTGTTCGGAGTTGCCAGGTCCTTTGGAGTCTTTCCTTAAATATTACAGATTGTATGATACAGTCACATATCTCCCTAGAGGCTTGTAGATAAGTCCTGTAAATAGTATGGCAGTGCGATAGCCTTGGCCGCTTGTTTATGTCTGTTGGATGCTATTAGTTTTGTACGACTAAAGCAACCTCCTCGGCTTGCTCAATTATATATACATATTTTGGGTGTGCGCCTAGTTCAGACGAGATGGTCAGTATTTTTGTGTATCTCCAGATTAGGCATTATCAATTTAAGTTGGGGCTCACTCCCCTGAGTTTCAGATTTAGAGTGGTTCGGTCGGGCCTAGTTTGGCTTCGGGTGCAGGTCACGTCACTCCGGAATTGAGGCGTGACAAACTTTCTCATCAGCATATCCATGATATACTGCATGATATACGTATATATTTTCTTTACCCTGGCCACTTGGTCAGTGAGACAGATATGCCTGGCCTACGGGTCAGTGAGACATTTTTATTTTGCCTGGCCTATGGGTCGGTGAGATAGATTGCCTGGCCTATGGGTCAGTGAGACTTTTTTATTTTCCCTGGCCTACGGGTTAGTGAGACAGCTATGCCTGGCCTACGGGTCGATGAGACAGATTTCCTGGTCGACGGGTAAGTGAGACAGATTACCTGGTCGATGGGTCAGTGAGACATTTTTATTTTGCCTGGCCTACGGGTCGGTTAGACACTTATGCCTGGCCTACGGGTGGGTGGGACAGATTGCCTGGCTAACGGGTCAGTGAGAAATTTTTATTTTGCCTGGCCTACAGGTCAGTAAGACAGCTATGCCTGGCCTACGAGTTGGTGAGACAGATTGCTTGGCCGACGGGTCAGTGAGACATTTTATTTTGCCTGGCCTACGGGTCAGTGAGACAGCTATGCCTGGCCTAAGGGTCGGTGAGACAGATTGCCTGGCCAATGGGTCAGTGTGACAGATTGCCTGGCCGACGGGTCAGTGAGACATATTGCCTGGCTACTTGGCTAGTGAGATTTTACAATTTCCTGGCCACTTGGTCAATAATCTCATATATCCTAGAAACTCCACTATCCACGATTACACAGCTAACACCTAACGAGTCTTAATGTACCAATCTACGAGGTGTAACATTCCTCCCCTCTTAGAAACATTTGTCCCCTAATGTTAAAATCTTAGGCATTCTACGAAAATTTTGCCAGAGTTTCCCGTGTAACTGTACCACTACCATCCTGTCACAACAACCTAAAATATACAATGCCTCACAGGGCTACAACAACAATGACAACAGTGGCCCCACACGACTATGGAACTATAAGAAGGAAAGTGTTACGCACCTAAAGACAATGACGTCTCTGTCTGAACTTTTTCTGGGAGTGGGAACAAATATGGATACCTGGACTTCATATCTTCATCAGCTTCCCAAGTCATTTCTTCCTTATTATTGTTTCTCCAAAGAACTTTCATTGAGGCTATATCTTTACTTCTCAGCCTCCGAACTTGGTATCAGAGCAGGTCTGTCCTAGGGAGTCTACAAGCCATGTCTAGTAGAGTCTTGTTTATAGGTGTGTTGTGCACCACATTATATAAATAGGAAGCTATATGGAATTTAGGAATTTGTTACCCTTCTTCTAGATCTAAATCGTGCTGTAGAGCCAAGTCATAGGAGGCTTGAGTTAAACTTAGTCTTCTGTATTTATGCACAGCTATGCCGTTGACGAAGAAGACAGTAGCTAATCAGAGAGGTGATATGGCAGCTGGTGAGGGGAGTAGTAGGGCACACCCGACAGCTGAGGCAAGGCCTGAGGGCCAGAGTGAGACCCTATCCCCGCCATCATCGACAACCCCACCGCTTGAGGAGCCCCCGAGGGAGGCATTACCACAAGTGCCCCATCCCATACCAACAGACCAGGATTTTATGAGGGTGGTGCACTTATTGACCCAGATTGTGATGACACAAAGGAAGCCAAGAGCACCTGCTGGAGCAGTGACCGCTAATGGGTCCCAAAGTTTGAGGGTTTGTGAGTTTTTAGCACTTGACCCTCCAGATCACTCAAGGATTAAGCGGGACGAGGATCCATAGAACTTTGTCGATAAGCTTCAGCGTATTTTTAGGGTCATGCATGCTACCGAGACCGAGGCAGCGAAATTAGTGACTTTCCGGCTTCGCGATATAGCAGTCTTATGGTATGAGAGGTGGGAGCAGGCCGGAGGTCCCGAGGCACCTCCAACGAGTTATTCTAGGTTTTTAGAGGCCTTTCTTGATCACTATTTACCATTGGAGGTGCGAGAGGCGAGGTTAGATCAGTTCTTGACTGTGCAGCAAGGTAGTTCAAGCGTCCGAGATTATTGCCTCCGATTTTATTCCTTGGAAAGATATGCTCCATCCTTCTTTGATTCTTCGAGGGCCAGGATTCACAGGTTCATATCGGGTTTGTACCCCGACTATGTTGAGGCTTGTACTACTGCGGCGGTTAATGATAATATAGACTTTGCTCGTATCCAGGCGTTCGTACAAAACTGTGAGGATCGTAGACGTTAGCGGCGGGCGACCGAGAGCATGGAGAGGGGCCATCATCAGCAGGCTAGGACTACTGGGCAGCAGGGTGAGAGTAAGGGGAGTTTCAGACCCCAACACCAAGGTGGGCCATTTAGGCCACCATCAGCTCAATCTCAGGGATACAAATCAAGTTATTATATTCCATCTAGACCAGGTGAGAGTTCCCGTATGTCTAGGTCATAGCAACAGAGGGGGTCGGGGTAGGCTAGGTCCCTACCACAACAATGTGGTAATTGTGGCAGAGCGCACTGTAGGCGATGTCAGTATGGATCGAGAGCTTGTTATACTTGTGGCAGCCCAGATCATTTTAAGAGGGATTGCCCACAGGGGCAACCTACTGGTATGGCGCAGCTGACGGGCTCTCTGACAGGGTCATCAGCATCTGTGTATCCTCCTGGGCGTGGGCCCCAGTATTCATCAGGCAAAGGCAGAGGTAGGGGAGAAGCATCTTGTGCAGGCGATGCTCAGAACCGCATCTATGCTTTGGCAGGTCGTCAAGACTTGGAGTCCTCACCAGATGTTGTGATAGGTACATTAACAGTCTGTTTATATAACGTTTATGAATTAATAGATCCGGAGTCCAATTTGTCTTATGCCACTCCATTTATTAAGGGAGAATTCAGTATAGTGCCAGAATTGTAGAAGGAACCATTTTCTGTGTCTACATCTGTTGGTGAACCTGTTATTGCTAGAAAGATTTATCGTGGTTGTTCTGTAGTTATTTGTGGTCGTCAGACCATAGCAGATCTTATAAAATTACAGATGGTCAACTTTGATGTTATTATGGGAAGGGATTGGTTAGCTTTCGTTTATGCTAGTGTGGGGTGTTGGACGAAGACTGTTACATTCAATTTTTCAAGGGAAACAACATTGGAATGGAAGGGCAATACGGCTTCGCCGAAAGGTAGATTCATTTCCTATCTCAAGGCGAAGAAGATGGTTTCTAAGGGGTGTATCTATCATATAGTTCGAGTCCAGGATACAACATCCAAACTGCCAACCCTTCAGTCTATTCCTGTAGTTAATGAGTTCCCAAACATGTTCCCAGACGAACTTCTCGGTCTCCCACCAGAGCGAGAAATTGACTTCACTAGAGATGTACTACCGGATACTCAGTCGATATCTATCCCTCCTTATAGGATGGCCCCTGCTCAGTTGAAGGAGTTGAAGGATCAGTTGAAGGATCTATTGGAGAAGGGCTTTATCAAACCTAGTACGTCACCGTGGGGAGCTAGACACAGAAAATGGTTCCTTCCTGTATCTAATATCTCTGATAGGAGTACGCAGTTTGCGACTAATTTTTGGAGATCTTTCCAAGAGGGTTTGGCGACTCTGGTGAACCTTAGCACAATATTTCACCCCCAGACAGACGAACAGGCTGAGCGTACCATTCAGACCCTTGAAGATATGTTCAGGGCATTTGTGCTAGATTTTGGGGGAAATTGCGATGATCACTTGCCTCTCATTGAGTTTGCATACAATAATAGCTACCACTCTAGTATTCAGATGGCCCCGTATGAAGCTTTATATGGGCGAAAGTGCAGATCACCAATTGGACGGTTTGAAGTGGGAGAGATGAAATTAGTAGGGTCGGACTTAATCCAGTAAGCAGTGGATAAATTTAAGCTTATTCGAGACCGATTTTTAGCAGCCTAAAGTCGACAGAAGTCTTATGCGGATAATCACCGACGAGACATGGAGTTCCAAGTTAATGATTGGGTATTCCTAAAATTGTCACCGATGAAAGGCGTCATGAGATTTGGTAAAAAGGGTAAGCTTAGCCCTCGATATATTGGGCCTTATAGGATTATTCATAAAGTGGGAAAGGTAGCTTATGAGTTGGATCTACCTTCCAACATAGAGTCTGTACACCCAGTCTTCCATGTATCCATGCTCCGTAAGTGTGTTGGAGACCCTTCGAGGGTTGTGCCTATCGATGATGTTCAGGTTACCGAGCAACTATCATATGAATTGGTCCCCATTGTAATCCTGGATAGACAAGTTCGGAGGCTGAGAACTAAAGATGTAGCCTCAGTGAAAGTTCTTTGGAGAAATGATAATAAGGAAGAAATGACTTGGGAGGCTGAGGAAGATATGAAGTCCAAGTATCCACATTTGTTCCCACTCCCAGAAGAAGTTCAGACAGAGACGTCATTACTTCTTCTGGGAGTGGATAAAATTGTATTGCGACACTTTTAGGAATACCCAATCATTAACTTGGAACTCCAAGTCTCGTCGGCGATTATCCGCATAAGACTTCTGTTGACTTTGGCTGTTAACTTTATCCACTGCTTGCTGGATTAAGTCCGGCCCTACTAATTTCGTCTCTCCCACTTCAAACCATGCAATTGGTGATCTTCACTTTGGCCCATATAAAGCTTTATACAGGGCCATCTGAATACTGAAGTGGTAGCTATTATTGTATGCAAACTCAATGAGAGGCAAGTGATCATCCCAATTTCCCCCAAAATCTAGCACAAATTCCCTTAACATATCTTCAAGGATCTGAATGGTACGCTCAGCCTGTCCGTCTGTCTGGGGGTGATATGTTGTGCTAAGGTTCACCTGAGTCCCCAAACCCTACTAGAAAGATCTCCAAAAATTAACCGCAAACTGCGTACCCCTATCAGAGATAAAGGATACAGGAACACCTCTTCGAAATCATCTTCTTTGCCTTGAGATAGGAAATGAATCTACCTTTTGGCGAAGCCGTATTGCCCTTCTATTCCAAAGGTCTGTTCCCCGAAAAGTGGAATGTAAAAGTCTTCGTCCAACAACCCACACTAGCATAAATGGAAGCTAACCAGTCCATTCCCATAATGATGTCAAAGTCGACCATCTGTAATTCTATAAGATCTACTATGGTCTGATGACCACAAACAACTACAGAACAACCACAATAAATCTTTCTAGCAATAACAGGTTCACCTACAGTGTAGACACAGAAAATGATTCCTTCTACAATTCTGGCACTATATCGAATTTTCCCGCAATAAATGGAGTGACATAAGAAAAATTGGACCCCGAATCTATTAACGCATAAACGTTATATGAACAGACTGTTAATGTACCTGTCACAACATCTGGTGAGGACTCCATGTCTTGACGACCTGCTAAAGCATAGATGCGGTTCTGAGCACCGCCTGCACCAGAAGCTCCTCCCCCACCTCTGCCTCTGCCTGCTGAAGACTGGGGCCCGTGCCTAGGAGGACGCACAGATGTTGATGACCCTGCCATAGAGCCAGTTGCAGTAGGTCGCCCCTATGGGCAGTCCCTCTTAAAATGATCTGGGCTGCCACAAGTATAACAAGCTCTCTATCCATACTGACATCGCCCGTAGTGCGCTCTGCCATAATTACCACATTGTTGTGGTAAGGACCTAACCTGCCCTGACCCCCTCTGCTGCTGCGACCCAAATATACGGGAACTCTCACCTGGTCCAGATGGAATATAATAACCTGATCTGTATCCCCGAGACTGAGCTGATGGTGGCCTAAATGGCCTACCATGGTGTTGGGGTCTGAAACTCCCACTACTCTCACCCTGCTGCCCAATAGTCCTAGTCCTCTTATGATACTCCCTCTCCATGCTCTCGGCTGCCTGCCGCTGACGTCTACAATCCTAATAGTTTTGTCCGAATGCCTAGATACGAGCAAGGTCCATATTATCATTCGCTGCCGCAGTAGTACAAGCCTCAACATAGTCGAGGTGCAAACTCGATATAAACCTGTGAATCCTGGCCCTCGAAGATTCAAAGAATGATGGAGCATATCTGGCCAAGGAATCAAATCGGAGGCAATAATTTCGGATGCTGGAACTACCTTGCTGCTAAGTCAAGAACTGATCTAACCTATACTCTCGCGCCTCCAATGGTAAATAGTGATCAAAAAAGGCCTCTGAAAACTCAAACTATCGCGCTGGAGGTGCCTCGGGACCTCTGGCCTGCTCCCACCTCTCATACCATAAGACCGCTATATCACGAAGCCAGAAAGCTGCTAATTTCGCTGCCTCGGTCTCGGTAGCATGCATGACCCTGAAAATATGCTGAAGTAGTTTTAAGGTAAAGCAAAGATGGAGTCTAGATATGCTCCATCTTTGCTAGATATACTCCGATGATGGTAGCTGACATGGAAGATAGGGTACACCGTTTCGTGACTAGACTTGGGCCTCACTTAATTAAGGATTGTATGACGGCCTCATTATAGGGTGGCATGGATATTGCCCGCATCCAGGCATATGCTCAAAATTTGGAGGACCTTGAATGTCAATAGCGAACGAAGCAAGATCCGAATAGGGGCCGTTATAAGCGGGCCAGATCCGCAGGTTATTCAGGTACTTATCAGGAAGGTAATGGGCCCTATTCTTATAGAAGATCAGCCCCTTTAGCAGTTAGTGCACCTTCCCAGTTTCAGAGGCAACGTTATGATCGACCCACTTATTCTGGACTGGGCCAGAGCTTGAGGGCGTCAGTTCCTTCTTATCGGGGAGAATCAAGCCAGGCAAGGCCCCCATTACCCTGTTGTGATCAGTGCGGTAAGGGCCACTTTAGCCAGTGCCACTAGGGTATGGGGGTGTGTTACTCTTGTGGGCAGCCTGTTTATGTTATGGGAAACTTTCCATCTAGCGGTAGAGGAGGCCCGGCACAACCGACAGGTTCGATCGCAGGCTCCTTATCTGCTGTTCGACCTCCTGGGCAAGGTTCTTTAGTTCCAACCGGTAGACTTATGGGAAATGGTCAGGTCTCAGGTTCCGGTAGCAGCCAAAACCATATTTATGCACTCATAGGGCGGCAGGATCTTGAGTCGTCCCCAGATGTTGTGACAGGTATTTTATCCAGCTGTTCCTACGATGTTTATGTGCTAATTGACCCGGGTTCCACACTATCTTATATCACTCCTTATATTGCCGATAAGTTTGGCATTAAGCCCGAATCTTTGTCTAAGCCTTTCTTAGTTTCTACTCCGGTCGGAGAACCTGTTGTTGCGAGACGAATTTATCGCAAGTGTCTGGTTACGATATGTGGCCGTGAAACTTTTGCTGATTTAGTGGAGTTAGAAATGGTGGACTTTGATGCTATCATGGGTATGGATTGGCTAGCCTCTTGCTATGCCAATGTGGAATGTTGGTCCAAAACTGCAAAATTTCAGTTTCCGGGTGAGCCGGTTCTCAAATGGAAGGACAATACTCTGGCTCCAAAGTGTAGGTTTATTTCCTACCTTAAGGCATGGAAAATGATTTCCAAAGGTTATATTTATGATTTGGTTTGAGTTAGAAGTACTGAAGCTGAACCGCCAACTTTGCAATCCGTTCCTGTAGTTAATGAATTTTTCAGGATGCATTCCCCGATGAATTACTAGGTCTCCCTCCCGAAAGGTAAATTGAATTTGCTATCGACGTGTATCCGGACACTCAACCCATTTCTATTCCCCCTATCGTATGTCCCCTGCTGAGTTGCAAAAGTTAAAGGTACAATTGCAGGACTTGCTGGATAAGGGCTTCATTAGGCCCAGCACGTCTCTGTAGGGAACACCGGTATTATTTGTGTGCAAGAAGAATGGCTCACTAAGAATGTGTATTGACTATCGGAAATTGAATAAGGTGACTATTAAGAACAAATATCCATTGCCTAGAATTGATGATTTGTTCGACCAGCTACAGGTTGCCAAATGCTTCTCGAAGATTGACTTAAGGTTAGGGTATCATCAATTACGAGTGAAAGGGGAAGACATTCCAAAGACAGCTTTTCGAACTAGATATGGGCATTTTGAATTCTTAGTTATGTCTTTTAGATTGACCAATGCCCCTACGACATTTATGGCATTGATGAACACAGTATTCCGACCCTTCTTACATGTTTTTGTTATCGTGTTCATTGACGATATCTTGGTATATTCTCGTTTAGAGATGGAACATGCTGATCACTTTTGAAAGGTGTTGCAAACACTGCGAGATCAAAGGCTGTATGCCAAATATTCCAAATGTGAATTTTGGCTAACTTCGGTGGCTTTCCTGGGCCATATCGTGTCCGATGAAGGTATAAAAGTTGATGATCGTAAGATGGAGGCAGTTAACAATTGGCCTCGATCAACGACCTCTTCGGAAGTCTGAAGTTTCTTGAGCCTTGCTGGGTATTATCGAAGATTTGTAGAAGGAATTTCTTCCATAGTAGCTCCCTTTACGAAATTAACTCAGAAAGGGGCCAAATTTCAATGGTCGGAAGCGTGCGAGCGAAGTTTCCAGAAATTGAAAGATAAAGTTGACATCCGCTCTGATTCTTACCCTTCCAGAAGGAACCAAGAGTTAAACTGCATATTGTGACGTGTCACGTATAGGACTGGGGTGTGTACTGATGTAGAACGATAAAGTGATCGCTTATGCCTCACGACAGTTACGGAAACATGAGCAAAGTTATCCAACCCACAATATGGAATTGGCCGCGGTGATTCACGCTCTTAAGATATGGCTGCATTACTTATATGGAGTCCATGTTGATATCTATATGGGCCATAAAATCCTTCAATATATATTCAAGCAAAAGGAATTGAATTTGAGACAACGAAGGTGGCTCGATTTGTTAAAGGATTACGATACTGAGATTTTATATCACCCTGGCAAAACTAATGTGGTTGCTGATGCTCTAAGTCGCAAGTCAATGGGTAGCCTATTGTATGTGCCAGCGGAAAAGTTGGAAATGACTAGAGAGCTTTATCGCTTGGCAAATTTGGGAGTTCGCCTATTGGATTCAGAACACACTAGGATTACCTTACAGAATATATCCCAATCGACTCTTGCCTCGGATGTAAAGGCTCAACAGAATGAAGATCCAGTTTTAGCTAGCATTAAGGAAGGAGTAAAACAAGATCGGATTTCAGCCTTTGAACTGGATTCAAATGGGATTCTCAAATATCGAGGCCATCTTTGCGTTCCAAATGTAACCAAGCTCCGAGACAGGATCATGTCAGAATTTTATTACTCCCGGTATTCAATTCATCCCGGATCCACCAAGATGTACCATGATCTCAAGGGCTTTTATTGGTGGGATGGTATGAAGAAAGATATTGCTAACTTTGTAGCTCAATGTCCCACTTGCCAACAGGTAAAGATTGAACATCAGAAACCCAGTGGCTTATTACAAGAAATGGAGATCCCAGCGTGGAAGTGAGAAGTGATTAATACGGATTTTATCACGTGATTGCCCCGTTCTCGTCAAAAATACAATTCTATTTGGGTGATCGTAGATAGGTTAACTAAATCAACCCATTTCTTGCCAGTAAGAACGACATATGCTGCTGAAGACTATGCTAAGTTGTGTCTTAAGGAGGTTGTGCGTCTTCATGGCATCCTGGTGTGAATTATTTCGGACAAAGGCGCTCAGTTTACAACAAAGTTCTGGAAATCTTTTCAGGAAAGCCTTCGGACTCGAGTAAATCTTAGTACGACTTTTCATCTACAGTCAGACGGGCAGGCTGAGCGGACTATTCAGACTTTGGAAGATATGTTACGAGCCTGTGTATTGGATTTCCAAGGGAGTTGGGATGATCATTTGCCTCTAATAGAGTTTGCTTATAACAATAGCTATTATGCCAGTATCTAAATGGCTCCAAATGAAGCTTTATATGGCAGGAAGTGTAGGTCTCCCGCCAGATGGTTTGAAGTCGGAGAAGCAAACTTATTCGAGCCAGACCTTGTTCATCAAGCTATTTAAAAGGTAAAGCTTATTCAGGAACGGTTACGCACAGCTCAGAGTCGTCAGAAATCTTATGCAGATGTACGGCGATGAGAATTAGAGTTTCAGGTAGGTGATTAGGTGTTTCTGAAAATATCACCTATGAAGGGAGTAATAAGATTTGGTAAGAAAGGGAAGCTCAGTCCCAGATATATCGGACCATATAAGATTGTCCGAAAGGTAGGCCATGTGGCTTATGAATTGGAGCTGCCATTAGAACTGCAAGCGGTTCATCCAATTTTTCATGTGTCCATGTTGAGGAAGTGTATTGGAGATCCCTCCAGAATCATACCTGTTGACGATATACAAGTTACAAAAACTCTGACATACGAGGAAGAACTAATTGCTATTGTCGACAGAAAAGTCCGCAGACTAAGAAACAAAGATGTGGTTTTAGTAAAGGTTCTAAGGAGGAGTAAAGATAGGGAAGAGATGACGTGGGAAGCTGAAGCAGAAATGAAGTCCAAGTATCCCCATTTATTCCCTGCCATAGATAACACTATTCTGGAGGAATCCTTGCAAGATCCTGCTTTACCCGCAATTCACTTACAAGGTAAAAGTCATATTTAACCCCTTGAGAGTTAATATGATGGGAAATATTATTGTAATTGTTGCATGTTATGTGTCGCCGAGTACGGTATCCTACAAGACATTTAAATTGGAATTGTAATAAGCGGGAAATTAGCAGGGCTCCAATTGCAAAAGATACTTTACTAAAGTTACGTAAAAATTTGAAATGTATGATTATCCCTTAAGTATTCCAACATTCAAGGACGAATGTTTTTAAAGGGGGGGGGGGGGGGGGGGGGAGAATGTTACACCCCGTAGTTTGGTACGTTGAAACTCGTAGGTGTTGGATATTTTAAGTAAGGACATTAGAGTTATCTCCAAGGATACATGAGATTAGACGAGCTTATTTTATGTTTATGAGGGTTTAAGTCCATATAATAAGTTGCGGAAGGATTGGAGGGCAAGTGAATCAAGGAAATTTAGTTTGTTGGATTTTGGAAGAAATAGGAGGGGTAATTTTGGCCCTACTTGAGGAAGGAATATCTTATGGTATACGAGGAGTTTTGAAGTGAAAGAAAAGCCTAAATTGAAGTTCGAGAAGTCTAGTTTCCAACGCAGCAAACCGTGTGTCGATCCGACAACGGAATAGAGAATTATGAGCATATTAAAATAGGCTGCCAGAGCAGGGATTAGCTTTGCGCGAATATGCCTGTGGGTGGCGCGAACGCGCAGAGAAGACAGGGACAACTTAGCGCGAACGTGCACCAAGGTGGTCCGAACGCGCTGAGTAATATTTAGGTCGGTTGAGGCAGAATCTCGAACATTATAAAAGGGGGCTTACCCCTCATTTTTCATTCTAAACATCCCAAAACTCTCTCAAATATTCTGGAAATTTCTCTCAACTTCCATACACCAAGTTTGAGCCCAAATCAAGTTTAATCTCCGAATTCAGGTTCGGACATCGTATAGTTGTGGTTATAAAATTGTATTGCGGTGAATCTTGGCTGGAGTTCAAGGCGAATATTGAGGGTATCGTGGTTCTTGTGAAAGTAAGGTATGAATCTTCCTTTATTAGTATTGATTTAGGTTTAATTATGTAGATAAAGTTATTAAATAGTCGTATAACGAATTTAATGGTTGACAAATTGGAGAAACATCGTGTGGGATGTTTTATGGAGTATTTTGGTATTGAGGATGATGTTATTGATGTTGTTGGTATTGTTTGGGAGTTGTTTTGGTATTTGGAGGAAGTGGATAATATAGGGGAGATGCTGCCCAAATTTTCGTAAACCAAATTAGTCTTCAATAATTAGTGCTTCTAAGTTGATGGAAATATGATGAAAGTATGATTAAAGATGTATTTCTCAATATATAGGTTCAGGTGAAGGGCAAGCATCGGAGTAAGGGATTCTTTAAGTGGTGGCTTGAGGGATAAGGTATGTAAGGTGTTCGTTTCTCTCTTTCTTTGGCACGAGTCCAACTAGAACATGAACATGAGCATTCCATGACAAATTCACTCCATTCCTATGCTATGTATTTCAAATCTTAATGTCTTAATTACTTGATTGATTCTTACCATATTATCATGTTTAGCATCATTAAGTTATTTCCTTGGATTCGATACGAGCTCCATAATTCATTTGGAGGTTACAACCTTATGTCACTCCGAAAGGCTGTTGTTACCTCATTGGCTTATCATGCATTGTATATATATATGTATGCACTATTTTACTACACTGAGCCACGCTATAGTCGGTCGGGTACGACACCTATTGTGCAACCACTGATCAGTTAGTATTACACACCGAGTCCTGAAAAAGCCGGGTACGTTACACACCGAGCCCCGAAAGGGCCAGGTACGTTATACACCGAGTCCCGAAAGGGCCGTGTACGTTACACACCGAGTCCTGAAAGGGCCTGGTACGTTACACACCGAGTCTCGAAAGGGTCGGGTACGTTACACACCGAGTCCTGAAAAGACCGGGTATGTTATAATGTGATACTATATATATATATATATATATAAGTATATACTTGCATATGATTTTTTTTAAGCTCATGCATTGTATGTTGTACGTTCTTAGATGGCAGGTTACCTCTATTCTCTTGATATCTCCGTCCTACTTATGTGATTGATTCTAGCCTTACATACCCAGTACTTTTACCCGTACTGACGTCCCATTGCACGGGACGTTGCATTTCGTGCTGCATGCTCTGACGGAGTTATTGGGGTCAACCGCGGTAGGACTTCCTGCTTCAGCGGTGTCAGCAAGTGCCACTACTCTGGACTTGCTATCTTTGGTACCTTTTTGCTAGTGCAATATATGTTCATATGTACACTCTTAGAGGCTCACAGACATATTGGGGTATGTAAGTATTGCATATGGTCATGTGGCATTGTTTTGGTCTATGATACTTTCCCGTTAGCCTTGCCGGCTTTATGATACTCGTGATGTTGTAGTGACCTTGTCGGTTCGCATATGTACATATATGTTGGATTATCAAATATTTCTATATTGGGCCTTTTCTGCGTGCAGGTGTTCTTTGAGTTACGATATATGACGTTCAAAGTAACCGTTAAGTCAGGTGGTTTCCGGCCTATGGGGTGGAGCCCGTCATACTCATACACCTGAACCTATCTATCGAGAAATACATCTTTAATCATACTTTCATCATATTTCCATCAACTTATAAGCACTAATTATTGAAGACTAATTTGGTTTACAAAAATTTGGGCAGCATCTCTCCTATATGATGCACTTCCTCCAAATACCAAAACAACTCCCAAACAATACCAATAACATCAATAACATCATACCAAGTTTGTCAGGCCCCAATTCCGGAGTGACGTCACCGGCAACCGAGGCAATACTAGGCCCGAGCGAACCACTCTAAATCTGAAACTCTGGGGAGTGAACCCCAACTTAAACTGATAATGTCTAATCTGGAGATACATAAAAATACTGACCATCTCTTCTGAACTGGGCACACACCCAAAATATACATATATATAACTGAGCAAGCCGAGGAGGCTACTTTAACCGTACCAAATTAGTAGCATCGAACAGACACATATACAAGGTGACAAGGTGATAAGTTGGTATTTTACCAACTTATCTCTTCTTTAATCTTGTATTTTTGCTATATTTGCTTGAGAAAATAGTGTATTTAATATCATTTACATCTATTTTACAGGTCTTATGTGATTTAGAAGTGATCAGAAGAAACCAAGTGAAAATTTAGTCAAAAAGAGGCCAAATGGGACAGTTTTGCAAAACTGTCCAAACTGGACAGTTTTGCAAAAACGGGACAGAACTGCAAAAAACGGGCAGAACTGCAAAAACTGAAAGTTGGGGCATATTTTGTCATTGTTTTGACTTGGAAAAATCTGGGCATAAAGAGAGGCTTAGGGCAACAAAACAGGATCATCTTTGGCATAACACAAAAATTGGAGGCTAGGGTTTCATCACCAACACCTTGGAAGAGAAGATTGGAAGCACTTTCATGAGATATTTTTTAATCCTTTCTTCAATTCCTTGTTTTGTATTGAATATTTATGTGTGTAGTATTTCATTTCAATACTTGAACCTTATTTATGGAAGTATACATTGTTTAAGTTTGGATTGAATCTCTTGTTTTGCTTATGTGTTGAATGATTTTATTCTTAATGAAGTGGGTTATTGTTTCTTTAATTAATCTCATTTTGAATGATTCTTAAGGGAGTAGCTAACCCTAAGACTTGCCCATTTATTTCGGTTTAAACTTGGAAGAGGCAAACTCGGGATTGGGAAAGATTAATTAACAAGAATTTGGGGCGTTAACCCTCATCTAATGGAAATCGACCTAGGGATAGGCGACACCACTTGTAGCCATATTCGGGTGTTCTTAATGCTCCTAATTGCTTTAGGGATATTCAATTAGGTAGTCTAGTTAGTCTTCGGAAGAAGCTAATTTAGAGTCATTATCCGAGGCTAAGTAATATAAACTCACCATTATTTGTAAATCATGAAATACATTGGATCGTTACTTGAGCGTAGTTTCCGTTGTATCCATGCTTGTGGCCATGGATCATTTTACTTGCTTTCTAGGTTAGTTTACATTTTTGCATTAGTTATAATTTTCTCTCAAACAAAACCAAAATATTATCCATCGTTTGGCTTTAGCTATCATTGGTGAAAATTCCTACTTTTCCTAATCGCCTACATATTGTTCTCTGTGGGATTCGACCCCGACTCATAGTTGGGTAAATATATTTGCATACGACCGTGCCCATTCTAATTAATAGGGTGGATTTGGACGTTATCAAAAATGGCGCCGTTGCCGGGGAACAATTTGGCGTATTTGGGTTAGTTTGGGATTTAAGCTAACTTGCTTTGGTCCAAACTTTCTTTGCTTTATATAAATAAAAATTAAAAAAAAAAAAAAAAAAACTGATCAGTTTTTTAGTTTTGCAAAACTGTCCAGTTTCTGAAAAACTGTCCAGATTTTGCTTCTGCAAAACTGTCCAGTTTCTGAAAAACTGTCCAGGTAAACAAAAAAAGAAAAACTGTCCAGTTTTTGCTTCTGCAAAACTGTCCAGTTTTTGCTTCTGCAAAACTGTCCAGTTTCTGCAAAACTGTCCAGTTTCTAAAAAACTGTCCAGTTTTTGTTTCTGCAAAACTGTCCAGTTTTTGCTTTTGCTAAAAAAAATGGCATCATATAATGAAAATTGGTTGGATGGTAGTTGTTCATACTTTGATGACCCATGCCCATATTGTGGAGGACCTCACTTTTGGCAAGATTGTGAAAATGCTCCCGGGAGAGAGATGTGTGCACCGTCTCAATCCTATGATGGGAATATTTGTAATATATGTGGTGGTCAAAATGGACATTGGAGTGATTGTCCTAATTATTTTCCTTCCCCTCCCCCAAGTTGTTCTAATGAAAATACTAGTTGTGCTTTTGAGTTTGATAGGAGCAATGATATGGAAAACGAAGGGCAAAGTACCGGATATGAAGGTATCATGGAATTGCTCCAAGCATACTTTGACCGGGAAAGGGAGGAGGAGCGAGAACTCGTCGGGCAATCCATTTTGGAAATGAACAAATCACTTGAGGATGAAAATTTTTCAATTTCCATGGATCTGCCTATTCCTCAAAATGAAGTAGTTGAAGAAGAGATTTCGAATTTACAAGATGAGCCCGAAAATTCTTGTGACCCCAACAAGAGTTGTGAAATTGAAAAAGTGGTTCAACATGAAGAAAATGAGCCAAGTCATAAAGAAGAAATCTCCAATACTCGAAAAGAGGAAATTGAGGAAATGTTAAGTGGCATCATGGGGAGAAATGAAAAATATGGAAAAATTGTGGCCAAATGGTGGGAAGTAGTTCAATATGGAGATGATGAAACTATCCAAAACATGGATTTCACCATGTTAGGATTTTTACAAGCTTTGGACGATTCGCACCATGAAGAAAAACTTGACAAAGCGGGTATTGTGAGCCAAGATTGGCTAATGAATCAAGCTCAACATCTTGAAGGCTATGGGGATCACCGTGAAGGTTTTTCACGGATGACGGAAGAATATCTAAAAAAGCATGTTGAGCAAAGTCAAGAAGTGGAGCTACTTGAAATTGATATCCGAAAATTGGAGGCTGAATTGAATGCAAAGATTGAGGCATGTGACACTCAACATCAAAAGGCCATGGATAGTAGTTTTAAGTTGATTTCCAATGAAGAAGTGGTCACTATTGATTTTCAAGAGCTAATGATAAATTACCAACCAACAAATCCAAAAATAGTGAATGATGCCGAGATTGAAGAAATGATACTAGAGTTGCATAAAAAAGTTCATGAAATCGTTTTTGAAGACTCTAGTTCATTTATGGATAAGGATGTCAAAATTCATGCAAATTTGAAATTTGAGCGCGTTGGACCACATTCGAAACATTTTTCAACATTGTGCTTGGTTGATGATATAGAAGTTGAACCAACCAAGCCTATGGAGAATTTTGGAGATGAAAAGCAAAGCGTTTTCATTTTGAAGTTTGCTATGCCAAGAAGAGAAAATGGCATGCCTCACTCACGGGCCAAGAAGTGCAAACTGCGATACTCAAAAGTTGGCCTCTTTGTTTTTCTACCACCGCCCCATGAGCGTCATCAGAATCTTGATTCAAAGTTGGGGCGCAAATTCATATCTTCCAAATGGAGGGAAAAGTGGTACAGGTAACCGTCGTGCCGCGACGTTAACTTAAGCGCTCGGTGGGAGGTAACCCATCGTTTTAAAATTTTTAAATTATTTTTGAAATTTGATTTTTAGAATAGTTTTGTTTATGGTTTTTGACTAATCTGCAAAGTTTCAGAATTTTTGGAGTTGTTTTGAGCAGGTCAAATTTTCGGACAGCCCCAAACCAGTAGCTGCTGAAAATTGCAGAAACTGTCCAGTTTTTGCAAAACTGTCCAGTTTCTGCAAAACTGTCCAGTTCTGAAAAACTGTCCAGTTTCTGCAAAACTGTCCAGTTTTTGCTTGTGCAGTGAGGACACTGCAATGTTTTTAGTTGGGGGTGGCATGTGGTAGCACGCTATATTTTGGTTATGCTTGATTGTGTGCCCTTGTCGGGTTTATTTTGTGACTGTTGGTGTGGCTGTGGATAAACGTTACAAATGGAACTTGCTCAAATTCTTGAAAATTTCGTTCTTTTTGCATGTTGTGGATTAGTTACTTTTGTTATTTTATTTCCGTTCTTAGTTAGGTAGTTTAGGAGTAAAAATGGTGTTGGGATGTGATTTTTTACCCCTTGGCTAATTTTTGGCTTGCTTGGTACCAACTTATTTAAACCTTAACATATGAACTCTTGATTTTTGAAAAAGAAAAATGATTGAAGTAAGGTTTCTTGTTGTGACTTTTAGATTTAATTTTTGGCTCTTACTTTCAGTAATTAGTCTCTTTAGGCTATGAGTGACTTTTTGAGTTCATTTGTTTCAATTGGTTCTTGGATACATATTCTACTTGAGTTTTCATGTGCCATGTGTGATGAGGTTTATTTGTGAGTTCTTTTGCATTATTTGTGGTCTAGAACTTGCCCGGAATGAGTTTCAAGGCGAAATCCTAGACTACACTTGGTTTGAAAAATGATGTTAGGCCTTCCTTGAACCGCTTTTGTTGCCTTAAATTTCCTACCCTTGCATATTTTCCCTAGTCAACCCCTTTTGAACCTTTAACCTTTTCTTTGGCAACCATATTATAAGCTTTAACATTCTGTTCTTCATTGATCCATCTTTTGGTACCCTACCTCCTTAAGTGCGTTGAAAGTGCAAACGTAGGCTGAAAGCCTAAGTTTGGGGGTGATAGTTGGAAAAAGTTGTGATGTGGGAGTTACTTTAAGGTGAAAGAAAAAAAATGAAGTAGTAAAAAAAAAAAAAAAAAAAAAATTGGAAACTTCCTTGTTATTTTGAAAAAGAAAAAAAAAGGAAGGAATAATGAAGAGTTGTGAATAAAGGGAAGACTAGTTGGTGAAATGGAAAATGAAGAAAAGGGTGGAAAATTTTCAAAGGAAGTGTGCTTTGATTGTTGAAAATTGTAGTGCTTAGGGAGGTTTTTGAGTCACTATTTTCAAATTATGTTCCTACCTTAACCAAAAGCCTACATTACAACCCTTTAAGTCCTAATTGATTTTGAACCAAGTGTGTCTATATTAGTGGAGAAATACATGAAGGGCAAGCTTATGGTACTACTTGTGCAATTGAACATCTTTGTGAGAGAAGAGAGTTAATTCTTTCTATTTAATATCCCATTGTGTTTTGACTTTCATTTTCTAAGTGTGGGATTCTCTCTTGAGTGTGAGGGCACATGAGAATTTAAGTTGTGAAATTGTTCCATTTTCCAATTGAGAGGAATGAACAAAAGAAAGTTGTTTTGTGATAAGGAGTCAAATTTTGAAGCTTTAGTGTCATGACTTGATTGCTACTTTGATCAACTTGGTGTTTGAGCACTTGAAAAGAAAATGAAGTTTTTAAGAAGAAGTTGGTGATTCATATGTTTTGAATTAATTGTTGGTACCAATCAAAGTCATGTTTTTGTGCTTAAAGTAGACTTTTTAACTTAGTATGATGTTGGTGCACTATTGAGTCAATTCCTTAGAAAGAGATTTTATGTTTTGAATTGCTTGAGGACAAGCAATAGTTTAAGTTTGGGGGTTTGATAAGTTGGTATTTTACCAACTTATCTCTTCTTTAATCTTGTATTTTTGCTATATTTGCTTGAGAAAATAGTGTATTTAATATCATTTACATCTATTTTACAGGTCTTATGTGATTTAGAAGTGATCAGAAGAAACCAAGTGAAAATTTAGTCAAAAAGAGGCCAAATGGGACAGTTTTGCAAAACTATCCAAACTGGACAGTTTTGCAATAACGGGACAGAACTGCAAAACACGGGCAGAACTGCAAAAACTGAAAGTTGGGGCATATTTTGTCATTGTTTTGACTTGGAAAAATCTGGGCATAAAGAGAGGCTTAGGGCAACAAAACAGGATCATCTTTGGCATAACACAAAAATTGGAGGCTAGGGTTTCATCACCAACACCTTGGAAGAGAAGATTGGAAGCACTTTCATGAGATATTTCTTAATCCTTTCTTCAATTCCTTGTTTTGTATTGAATATTTATGTGTGTAGTATTTCATTTCAATACTTGAACCTTATTTATGGAAGTATACATTGTTTAAGTTTGGATTGAATCTCTTGTTTTGCTTATGTGTTGAATGATTTTATTCTTAATGAAGTGGGTTATTGTTTCTTTAATTAATCTCATTTTGAATGATTCTTAAGGGAGTAGCTAACCCTAAGACTTGCCCATTTATTTTGGTTTAAACTTGGAAGAGGCAAACTCGGGATTGGGAAAGATTAATTAACAAGAATTTGGGGCGTTAACCCTCATCTAATGGAAATCGACCTAGGGATAGACGACACCACTTGTAGCCATATTCGGGTGTTCTTAATGCTCCTAATTGCTTTAGGGATATTCAATTAGGTAGTCTAGTTAGTCTTCGGAAGAAGCTAATTTAGAGTCATTATCCGAGGCTAAGTAATATAAACTCACCATTATTTGTAAATCATGAAATACATTGGATCGTTACTTGAGCGTAGTTTCCGTTGTATCCATGCTTGTGGCCATTGATCATTTTACTTGCTTTCTAGGTTAGTTTACATTTTTGCATTAGTTATAATTTTCTCTCAAACAAAACCAAAATATTATCCATCGTTTGGCTTTAGCTATCATTGGTGAAAATTCCTACTTTTCCTAATCGCCTACATATTGTTCTCTGTGGGATTCGACCCCGACTCATAGTTGGGTAAATATATTTGCATACGACCGTGCCCATTCTAATTAATAGGGTGGATTTGGACGTTATCACAAGGCCATCACACTGACATACTATATACAGGACTCATCCACAATCCTCTAGGGAGATGTGTGACTGTACCATACAATCTAGAACTAAAAGGGAAAGACTCCAAAGGACCTGGCAACTCCGAACAGAAAGGGAGCTCACCAATCAGCTGATGTCAGATCTGTCTACTGGGGAGCCCTATCAATATGTCGATCCGTACCTGTAGGCATGAATGCAGCACCCCCGACAAAAGGGACTTCAGTACGAAATAATGTACCGATTATGTAAGGCAACAATAACTGAAACTGAACTGAAATAATACAATCTGAAGGCCAAAGAATTCCCTGAATATCTCTCCAGACCTGTCTCATATGATATGCAATATAGTACTGTTATATATCTCACTGACCAAGTGGCCAGGCAACTGTAAAATCTCACTGGCCAAGTAGCCAGGAAATATGTCTCACTAACCCGTCGGCCAGGCAATCTGTCTCACCGACCTGTAGGCCAGGCATAGCTGTCTCACTGACCCATAGGCTAGGCATATCTGTCTCACTGATCCGTAGGCCAGGCAAAATAAAAATGTCTCACTGACCAAGTGGCCATGCTAAAGAAAATATATACGTATATCATGCATATGCTAAAAAACACTGATACTGTAACATGTCTCTTCTGTCTCTCTATAAACTCAAGGACATAGGGAGGGGATGTGGCCCCTCAAAAATAATAACACAACGTTCGAAGACTAGAAAACAATATGACAAGTTCTACTTTGACAACTCTCGAATCATAAGGATTATCAAGCTCTTACCATATATGGAAACATGCCAAGAAAAGAATGAACAACCTTACCATACCTTTTCGGTCTTCTATTACTTAACGTTTAATCTCCCGAGCTCGTAAATCTACATTCAAGAGAAATCATACTACAGTTAGGCTTATTGACATATGCCTACTTCATGTCTTTTAAATTAGACTTCTTTAGAATCCGCCGAAATTCGGGCAACATCTCCCCTGTTTATATCCCTAGCTTGAAATCACAATACCAACAATCAACACACAAATTTAATGCCAACAACATCGTCATCCATACAAAAATATTCCATAAAACATCTCACACGATGTTTATCCAATTTCTCAACCCACAAATCTGTTATACGATTAATTAATAACTTTATCTCCGTAAATACACCTAAATCAACATCAATAAAGGAAGATTCATACCTTATCTCTGCTAGAACCGCAATATCTTCACTTTTCACCTTGAATTCAACCCAAGACTCGCTGCAATACGATTTTTATAATCGCAACTATGCGCTGTCGGGACCAGAATTCGAAGATTATATTTAATTCACGTTAAAACTTGATGTATGAAGGTTGGGGAAATTTCCAGAATATTTGAAGGGGTTTCTGGTGTATTTGGATGAAGAAAAGGGGGTAAGCCCCCCTTATATAGAGTTCCAGAATCTGCCTCCTGGCGCGTTCGCGCTGAGTTGCTGGACCCTCCTCTGCACGTTCGCGCCACCTTATTGCGCGTTCGCAGGGTCAAGTCCCTATTCTGACAGCCCATCTTAAATTGCTCGTAACGTTTGACTCCGATGTCGGATTGATGCACGGTTTGTTGCGTTGGAAACTAGATTTCATGAATTCAATTTAGGCTTTTGCTTTACCTCAAAACTCCTCATATACTAAAAGATATTCTTCCTCCAAGTTGGACCAAAATTTTCCATCTTTCTCCAAAGTTCTAACAACTTAATTTCCTTAATCCACTCGCCCTCCAATGCTTCCCTAGCTTATTATATGAACTTAAACTCTCATAATCATAATGTAGGCGCATATAATCTCATATATCCTAGAAGGTACTCCAGTATTCCACGATTACATAGCTAACACCTAACGAGTCTTAACGTACCAAACTACGCGGGGTTGGGCGACATGGTTGACGAGGTAATCGATTGAGTTTTATGGTGTCTTTTGAGAATTAGAACTTTAAAGTGAAAAATCATTGACCGATAGAATACTTTTGGGCAAACGAACCTTTTTTGAAAATTCATCAATTCCGTGAGGTCTGGAGGGTCAATTATAACTTGGTGGGATGTTCAGTCCGGTTCCCGAGGTACTTGAGAGCTTTTTGGGTTATTGGTTGGAAAATTAGCTTTTGGCCATTGGTGTTGACCCGGTGAAATAGACCTTCGATGGGAATTCCGAGACCACGAGTGAGTCCGTGACGTGTTTTTTTGTGTGTGTTCATGTCTGGTTTGTATTTTGGAGGCCTCGGTGATTCTCGGGATTTGGGAAAGACTTGCTCGAAAACCAGGGAATTCTGGTTTCTAGTGTCTCGCCCCAGCGAGACTGGGTGCGCCCTAGCGGACCCACCCCAGGGAGGCCTGGTCCGCAAGCACGGAATTATGGGATTCCATATGAATCTGCCCCGACAAACAGAATGTCGCTGAGGCGAATGCGAGTGGAGCGGAAGACGCCATTCCAGAATCATTAAATGCTTAACTTAAACCCTTCATTTCCCATTCCCAAAATTATTTCTCCAAAGAGACTCAAGGTATATTTGAAGTGTTTCTAAGTGGATTCTTATTGAGGTAAGTCTCTCTAACCTTGTTATCCATTATTTATCTTTCCTAAGCTTGAACCAACGGTGGAAATTTAGAAAACTAATTGAAGAGGATGAGTCTTAACCTTAACTTGGTTATTTGAATTTTAGGCTTCAAATGTGAGATTAATTGATGGGTTTTACTAATCTAAGCATGGAATTTCATTAATTAGTAACCAATAGGTAGGGGTGTTCATGGGTCGGCTTGGGTCGGTTTTATGTCAAAACAAAAACCAAACCATTCTAGTCGGTTTTTAAAATTCTTAAAACCAAACCAAACCAAATATAATACATATCCATCGGTTTGGTTGTAGTTGGTTTGTTTTGGTTTGGATCGGTTTTTAGTTTTTAAGAAAACTAACGTTATTTTTTTCTTCCATGTATTGTTTCCCTACAATTAGGAGGGGATTTTCTATTCTTTTCCAGCTTATAATTCGTTATTACCCTTTTATTGAGGTACCTATAATATTCTTGGATTATGAAGAAAATGTCTTAAGATTTATAAGTTTTAATTAAGTGAATAATATAAGAAATACAAATATAGGTAAATTTCATAGTTGTTTATTTGAACAAAGAAAGTTTGAATCATGGATTTCTTTTTAGAAATAGGCTTAAGGTATAAAGTTCATTAGCCTACTAGAGATAAATAAGTTTTTTATTGAAAAAGTATAGAAATTATTTAAAAGTATTTATAAAAATCAATATATTGTACATATATAATCATAAAATTTTGTATAACATTTGTCGGTTTGGTTCGGTTTTTTCTTTGGTTTTCTTTTAGTAAAACCAAAACCAAACTAAATATCATCGATGTTTTAAAATTTAAAACCAAAGAAAACCCAACCCAAATAAATCACGATTTGTTTAATCGGTTTGGTTCGGTCTTCAGTTCGGATCTTTTTTTAAACAAACCGTGAACACCCCTATCAATAGGTTTGAATCTTCCATTTGAGTTAAGAATTGGAATATGGAAAAGGTCAGGTTTATGCCTAATTTGGGTTTTTTTTTTGCTTTGAATGATGAAATTATTCAATACTTGAGCTAAATTAGCAATTGGAGAGTGGAATTGGACTTCTAGAACGTTGGGTTACCTAGTCCTTCTTTGAAATACCTGTTTTATCAGTGCGAGCCCGATTTCACTCTTTTCCTTAGTTGTTTTTTATTCGAACGAATGTATAGATATATGGGTGATTTTGTTTCCTGCTTCTAACCTATATTTCGATAATGGCTTGTTGCATATTTGCTATGTTGCGATTGTGATATTTTCATCCCTCACATATCTTGTCATTTATCATTGATAAAGGAAGATTTGGATTCAGTATTGTTATTGTGATGTGTGCTCATGTAGAGGCACGAATTAGGTTGGATTATGATTTATACTTGAGATTGATATCATGCTTATCATTCATACATATTCTACATGACTCATTGTTATGAACCATGATTTGATATTAATAATGACAAGATAGAACGTGAAACATCCGAGGCTTTTTATTGTGGTGTTTGCTACACGTATATTTTATATGGCATCCCTTGCATATATTATTTGATGTTATCTATGTGGTCTAAAGGAAAATTGTTCTGGACGTAGCATTGCACAGATTGGGAAATAAGTTTGTATTGGTAATTGATTTACGAATGTTATTATGTTTATTCACCCTCATGATCATTGTTGAATTCGACATTCATGCCTACATTTCATCCTGCATTTCTCATGGTGATGTTGTGTGGTTCCAATGAAGAAATTGATTGAAAAAGATTATGGAAACATATGATAAGGAAGTGAAGGATGAAAGTCACCTCGGGGCTGTGTGCTAAGTGACTATGGAGAGATTTGATATAGTAGCCATCTCTAGGTTGTGTGCGAAATGGCTAGTGACATGGAAGCCACCTCTGGGTTATGTGCAGAGTGGCTGCTGTTGTGAAAGTCATCTTTGGGCTGTGTAAAGAGTGACTAGTACATGGACTTTGCGGGTCCCCCATGGGTCATGACTAATTATTGCCCGTCTATGATGCCTACCCGTACTTGTTGTTTGTACTGATGCTACCTTGCTAAATTCTTTTCTGAGTGTCGAGTTTGTTACAGCTTCCCCTTCTACCCTTCGAGAACGATCCCGAGGCCAGGCTTACGAGTGTCCAGTGTGAGCATTTGATGAGTCCGCTACTCGGAGACTCCTCTATACTCTGTCTTGTTTGTTCCTATTCTGAGACAGATATTTATTTTCAGACTTGTATTTCTAGACATTTTACTTAGATGTTCTTGTACTACTCAGACTAGATTCGGGGGTTGTATATTTAGATTCCACATTATTATCTATTCATGATTCTATTACTTCTTATTTACTATTTATGTTGTTTGGATGATTGAGTAAGGGAGGGTTCACCTACTAGGGTATGTGCTCGCGAGATCCATGATTTGGGTTCTGACATAAACATTGATGGAATGCCATTACAGCAGATCATAGTTAAATGGTGGCAAGCCCCTATCACAGAGAGGCTCAAACCAATTTTTTAAGCTATATTTGCTGTAATTATTTCGGAATTGTGGAAGAGGAGAAAGCCATCATGCATGGAGAAAAGAGATCAGTTGGTAGAATCATATATTAGGTTTTCTCAACCGTTCAGAGATTGGTACGATACGAAAATCCATGCATTCAAACTATGCCAAATAGGTAGAGTGATCTGATAAGCTTACTAGAAGGATACAAACCAAGATTGAAGTTTACAAAGGTAGTTTGAAAACCTCCACCGCAGGGTTGGATCTTGTGCAACACATATGTGCATCAAGAAGCAACCCAGATAGAGGAGTTTATGGATTTTGTGTGAGGAATGCTGATGGGAATTTGATGTATGCTCAGGCTGAAGAAATAGGTTTTGCTACCAATACAGAAACTGAAGTACTGGCAATTGTTGGAGACACTAAGATGGTGCAAACAAAAACACTTGGATCAGATTATTATTCAAACAAATTCACAGCTGATTCAAAAGATCTTATCTGAAGGGTGGAAACCACCTTGGAGTACAGCAAGTTGGATAGAGGAAATTTTTGAACTAGGAAGAGGAATGCAGATGAGTTTTGTACACATATTGAGAGAATGAAACAAACTTGTTGATTCTTTGGCAAATCAAGCACTTGACAAAGGTGCAGTTAGATGCCATAGATTTAGAGACTTAGAAGTTGAGCAAAGGAAAATACTTACTAATGACAAATCATAGCTCCCTTATCTAAGAACAAGAACACATAAATTATCTCTAACATTATACCAAGACATGAGGATCAGATACAATACAAGCATTAGGGCAAGCAGAAAACAACATAGAAGCATGAACAGTGTAGCCAATTTTTTTTTTTTTTTTGCAGGTGCAAACATTATGAGAAAAACAAAAGGTTACTGGATAAAAAGCATAGCATTCGTATAGGCACAACCATGGATGAATCTAACAATGCTACTACAATGGGGAAAGGAGTTGAGGCATACCTGAGGTCAACTGGAGCTAAATCGACCATGCAATCACCAATCCCTATGCATAGCACCATGAAGATGCAGAAATCACACGCAGAGGAGGGAATTATAAGAAGAACAATGAAAACAAAGAAACGAGAGAAACAAGGGTCAGTCGAGTACTTAGCTGAAGAATTAATGCTTGTCGGAGAGGATGGTGGAACCGACGAGGATGGACAACAACGAAGGAATTGGAAATACAGATACACTCGAAATATTAGGGATTCTTTGTTCCTAAGTTGAGCGTACATAAATGGCTCAACGATTCTAGGTGCAAATTAGATCGAACCTTTTATGCAGTTGAATTTCACATAAAAATCCAGCTATATTATCATTTTTGGTCCAAAATTGAAGAGAGTGAAGCAGTGAAGAAGAGATATATCACGACCCATTTTAGGACCGTGCGGGCACCTTTCCCACCTCGATAGGCGAACCCTCTATCGAATAGCTCATCAATTAAATAAAGACGAATCATTTAAACTAATTGATATTTAGAAATAACAGCGGAACGTTAGAAAATATTCAATAACCTTAAGATTCAATATAATTACAATGATGTAACAAATACAGACTCGATCCAACTTCCTATGACCTGGTCTAGACTAGTACAAAAGCGACTAATGATTCTGGATTACCGCTACATTCTAAGACTCAACCTCCATCCCGGAATGAAGTAGGAGGGGGCTCTCCAGATAGGCAACGCGCATTTCTGCTCATGAAATAATCAACCACCTAAAACAATCTACACCCCATAAAGGGGGTAGCAAGTGCAATATCAGTACAATCCACGCGTACTGAGTAAGTATCATAGGCCGACAATGGTTAGTAACACATATCAGTAAAAGAATTCAAAGATAAACATAATAACAACCCAATCAAGTCATACGTCTATCTACTGTGAACTGCACATCAATACCTTTAAGCATTAATTTCACTCTAATAATCACCAGTCAATCTCACAACAATCTCGGAACTCCCATATCATTATATCTTTCGTTTTAGCCTAGTGGTTAACTCATAATTAGGACACCCGTCACCCTACATCACATAGAGACTAAACATATAGCTAACCTTCTGGGCGATCCAGGGGATACCTCAACAAGTTCAAACAATAAATCCGGATCCAAACAACCGTCGTCGCCTAAGTAAAGCATCTAATCCCCAAGGGTGCCCCGTAGAAATATATCACGCCAGAATCCAACATCACAAATACAATACCAAAATATCTCAAAATCAAGCCATAATGCAATGTAATGTAATAGTGTATGAATGCAATGCAATGTAATAGTGTTTGAATGCAATGCAATGCCATGCAAATGAGGTGTATACACGGGACCCCGGATCTTTTCCCACGGGGAGTTCTCACCAGCACCACTCTGGGGGACCTGCAAAGTCCACGCACTAAGTACGATTCCGGAAATATCATCAGAATCGGCCATGCAACAACGATGCCGGAATTGATCATCGGACATCGGCCATCTCACAATCACTCAAGTAAAAGAGTTTTATCAAAATATCAGTTTCACTCAATCAACGACACCGGATCATCACCGGGTATCAGCCATGCATTATGAATGGATAAGAATGCGTGAAATGCGTGTATCAATCTCAACAATCAAGCTCAATATTACAAGTACCAACAATGGGGTACGCAAACTATGTATCAATATCACAATACCAACAGTGGGTATGCCAACAATGTATTAATATCACAATACCAACAGTGGGTATGCCAACAATGTATCAATATCACATTACCGATAGTGGGTACGCCAATAATATATCCGAGTCAAGATGAATATTAGGGTCTAATCTCTATCAACAACTCATGGTATCAAGCCTACACAATAGAACTGTCAAGCACAACACAACGGGGTGGCTAGTCCTAACATACAGCAGGTCAATCAATCGATATACATTATTACCGATTCTTTAAATCAGCCTATTAGATTAGAACACGAACCTCACCCTACACTCAAAATCCTTCGTCACAACTCATTTAGAATTCAATCACAGTCGTTGGTACATTTTATCCTCCCATTTATCCACTAGATTCACTATTAATCACATAACCCAAGTAATCACATATTACGGGAAATTTTCATCATTAGGCACAAAAATAAGTTTCGTCTGCTACTCCCAAGTCACATAAATCCACTAATATTCAAGAAAAACCATATCAAACAACCTAAGGAGTCTACAGGCCACAAGCCCAATGACACAAATCACACAACAATACCATCCTAAACTTCCATCCTGAATCTCCAATTCCTATGTCACACCCCGACCATACTAGGGTGTGATGGGCACCCGACCCCATATTCGGAGCCGAGCGAACCCGCTGACTCTTATTACATACTTAATCTATTTAGATTCTTACACCATAAGAAATGAAAAACATAGTTAAGCCTCCAGAATCTTTCTTTCGTTGTTCTTAAGTCAAACAAAATCTGTGGTTATGTGGAGTCTGTAACATAAAATATAAAGATACATCGGCTGGTGAAGCTGCTTTCAAGATTGACATACTGCACCCACGACTCTGTCTGCAAAGTCTCTAACTTCGAACAAAACATCATAGCATAGTACTCTGACCCGGCAACACTCCAGAGAAAATGGAGCTTGCCAACTCCGCTGGAAAATCTTCTATAATAGCTTCTACTCATCTGGGTGTACCTGCGCGACATGAAACGCAGCCCCCGAAGAAAGGGGGTCAGTACGAGCAATGTACTGAGTATGTAAGGCATGGATAGTAACATAGTAAGGGATGTAATTATAAACCATACAGAATGAGAAAATAGAGCTTATCATGAGATAAAAGAGTAACCTGTACATCTGAGTGCCTCTTAGGGCGGATGCCATGCATGTTTGGCTTTCTTTGAAATACATTTCTTCTTCATATAGCAAATAGAACATATCATAACGCCGAACAACGTCGGCTCCCCCACATATGTCCCGCGTCCGGGATGATAAGTTACGCCAACTGACCAGGTGGCAATGCGTCTATAGCGCCACATATGTCCCTTTTCCGCATATTCCCCATATACATATACATATATCATGTCCATGTGTCATATATTTATATCATATAAGCAGCATGCATGAGAGCCCAAAGAAAGTCATGTATCCATCAGAGTGACGTAAGGTCGGTAACCTCCGATTACATTTTGAAATAACCATGATCGCTTTGTCTCACCTTGAAGGAACAATTATTATAAGATGAGACTAGCAACGAATAACAACCTACATAAACCGACACCTGAAGACTCAGAAACAAGTTTCGGGTCGATCCGATTTAGTATAAGAAAGTTATGAGTGTTTGAAGTACAGAATCTTCTACGAACGTTTCAGAAGCTATTTTTGGAAAATCAAAGCAATAATCATACCAAGTACCTTTAAACATGAAATCATTCTTATCATAGTCATCATAGAAATATTCTCATCCTTGACATCATCAATGTCATTGTGAAACATATCCATCGTTATTGTCATAAGAGCTTACAAAATCATAAACCTCTGTTTTGGTAGAATACGGACACTTTCGAAAAACATTTACGAGTTATTGGGAAAAGAATCATGCCTTGAAATCATAAATATCTAACTTTTGAAAAACAAGTAAGATATGGAAACAATTATGAAATCATAACTTCGGGATCATGCCTTTGAAAGAAAGGGACAAGCCTTAACATACCTGTTCCACGTCCTATTAGCTACGCTTAATTGTCCAAGCTCGTTATCGCTAGTCTACATTCAAGAAGATTGACGCAATCATTAGATTCATCACCATATACTTGTCTTAATCCTTCAAATGAATTCATTTATAATCTGCCGAAATTTCCGCAGCATCTCCCCTGTAAATACACCATCCCCGAGAATCTAACTCGGCCCAAATTATCAATCAACAATCCGAGAATTCAACTCGGCCAAACTATCAACAACAATACTATCAGTCATACCAACAACATCAACAATCAATTCAAGACGCATTCTAACATTAACAACCTTTGTCATACAATTTAACGACATTTCATTTATATTCAATTCAATTCACATAACATTCAAAACGACTCAATCAACATACTACTTCACCCGAAACCTTCCAATTCCAACAAAGACAATAACAACCTATTTCCTTCTTTCAAATTCAATCACAACAACCCAACTTACAATCTTCCAAACAAATGTCTCACTTCCAAATTCATGAATTCCACCAACATTTTACATTAACAACTTCATTCATACAAATATAAGAATTCATGCTAGTGTCACATTAACTTCCACCACGACACCACAATGATTACAACTTCATTTCAAGCCATTAAATCCTTATTTTACATCATGGAATCCACAACACAACAATCAAACTACTAAATAAAATCAATTCATTTGTTCTACACAATGCAACTATATTCGGCCAACACCCCAACATACCAAATTCATGAATTCCATCCATTTCTTCATACAACAACATGCATAAACTATCCATAACATATATAAAAGAAGATTGAACCCTACCTTTCTCCACATGTCTTCTTGCTTGGCTATGGTTTATAAATCACCCAAATGGATGCTTGGCTTGCTCCAACCACCACTCCATGTTAATTAGGGCCTTCAAATTGGTTGGAATACTAGAAGAAAATAATTTTACTTGATCAATTTCCATGGCTTCAAATTTTTCCACCATGGCCGAATGCTTCCCTCCTTCCTTCTTCTCTTTCTTTCTTCAAGCTTCTTGAATTTTCATGAAAACAAATATACTTTAATTGCCACTACTTCTCCATATTTATACTTAGGTCCTACAAATAAAAATATGGACACATGGCCATGGGTGGGGCCCACAACTTAATTCACACGGCCAAAGTGGCCCTTTCAAGAATCTTCTTGAACATTTTGTGAAATTTCCATTTTGCCCCTAGCCTTTCCACAATATTACCATGAACCATTTTGCGAATTTCCATTTTTACCCTTAGCCTTTCTCAATATTTCCATACTAATAGTATTCATAAATAATATTCATAACCAACTTGTACATTAAAATAATTTTGGAAAATGGTCTTGCCCTTAACTCACCACGACTACCTCGAAATATCAGAACGTACAAAATACGGGCTATAACATCCTCCCCCCCTTTAGAACATTCGTCCTCGAATCTTCAACTGACCTCATGGGGTGTTACAATACTTCGGGAGGGTCCCTCTTATAGTTGTCCTTTTCTTCATGTCTATTCCTTATCTTTTTCCTCATTTCGTTTATGATCGAACTCTTCGGTCTTTACATGAGTCCTCATTTTGCGTCATGGGTTTTGTTTTTCTAGTCCACTGCACCAACTCATTATCCTTGTCCTTCCCAGACTATCTTTCCTCTGTTATTGTTTCGTAACCACATCTTAGCAGAGGCCATGTCTTTGGTACACAATCTTCACTTGACGATCCGATATGGCCACAGACTGTTCCTTGCTCTCATATTCTTCGACACAAGTATACTTGTTTTGATTCCTTTGTGTTGACACTGGTTTCGTCTATCGTTATTCCTTGCCTGCTCTCTGGTGTGGATTCCTTACAAACATGATCGAGCATCGCTTCACGTCGATAATTCATGTAGTTTCGTAGCGTATATTCTCAAGATCCGTATAATTAATGGTCCATGAACTATTTTCTAGTATCTGACGAACCCTTTTATTTCATTCACAGGCACTGCGTCCTTCCTTTCCCTCAAAAATTTCCAAACTACCAATTTTTGATGCTTCCATTATAATAGTCGTTGTCATCAAAATATCTTTTGAGTCTGATATAATATGTTCTCCCCCCTTTATAAGGGGCTCCTTATACCAACAGTCTCCAAGTATCCTTGTCTACGATAATTACCTGCCGCCCTTCACTTTCCTCTTAAAGCCAAGTTCCATTATCGTATAGTCTAGCCTGTCTATCTTCTTTAACTGCGCGTTTGTGCTGTAGCTGTGCGTCCATATTTCTCAAGCGTTCCGCTACTTTTGTTCTTAGCACAGAATCCTTACAACTTTCACTCTCCCTATCCTTGTTCATCAGACCTTTAACTATATTAATATAGCTACACATTTATTCTTTTATAGATCTCTCACCTCAACATCATCGCAAGCCTAAGCATTCTTTCTCTTACTTCACATCCCCCTATCCTAGTCACTATTCCTTTAGCCCCACTTATTGAAATTGGTTCTCGAACCTCATACACTCCTCTCATGTTTTCTTTTACCACACTCTATCCCTTTTTACATGCCTACTTTGAGTTCTTACCCAAATAGTCTCACGCTTTGCCGGTAGTTTTTCTCGGGAGCTTCACTTACTGAGGTTTCTTACCTTTCACCTCCTTCCGACACTTTGATCTCTTTGTTTTCCATCTACTCACTCTCTTTCCTTTTTTTTTTTTCAAATATCATTTTATTAAAACTTTCCAATCTTAACCTGTAGTGAAAATGACATCAATTTACCTTGTAACACTTATATCATTTATTCTTGCTGTCACTCGATCTTCGGTACCCTTACTTGATTAATGCCTTCCTTACCATAGCGCCGGTTGCTGGAACTCCCATGTCCATCGATACAATCATATGTGGGATATCATACACATTCATATATATATATTTACTTTCAACTAGCCCACAAATACTTCCAAACGCTATTCAAGCCTATCCAAATTTCCAGAGCTGTGACGCACTTTCTGTCTCTTCTCCAGTCTAGCCTACCTCGTCTTACGCGACCTCTTAAGGTTTCCAGCCATTCCGTATACTCTAGTTTCCCTTAGGTTACTCTAACTTCTCATTTGTTTCTTAGGTCTAGATATATAGAATTTCTTGCATACTTCCCAGGGGGTCACCCATCCTAAAATTTCTCCCACCTTAGCACGCTTAACCTCGAAACTTCGATGGAATCCAGTGCCTTAATGCTGATATAATCGCGTCCGCTTCCTCGCATGACCTTTATTACATGATTTGGAGCGATTCGAGGTCTTACAGATTCCGAGACATTCTCGTAACATGTCCTTTCCTTTACAATTACTATTTTACCCTTTTCAATTCCCAGTGTTCACCTTTCAATTATGTGTATGACTACTTCCCGTCCTGGACTTCCAGATTCCCGATGGCAGCGACCATACCTCCGTCGCCGTTACTTAAGCATACTCGATTATTAGCCAGTTTAGACTTCCACTCACCATCCTTACATAATAATCTACAACAAAACCGATCGTCGACTTTCTGAATCTTCCAACAGACCTTACTCTTATTAGACCTCGAATGTTATCCATTTTAATCCTCGGGACTGCTGATCGTCTTTTCGCTATTATCCTTCATGCCATGCCAAGTCCGTAAATCCTTTAGGACAACGCATCCCACTTATTGTCTATTTGCGATAATTCCTTTCCACGCTTCTTCCCGTTAGGCATACCCGACAATTTTGGCAGAATCTCCTTCACCATTCTTACTATTCAAAATTTGTTCGTAGCAAATATCGACAATACCTTACAGGGCATACATACGTATACGACACATCTCAGCCATCCAGAGCCTCCAGTTTCAGGTAACAGAATAGAATATCAATACTTACCCCTGTGACTTTCCATATCGCTTCTCACCTTCTTCCGTCGTAGGTAAGGCTTGTATAAGGAATTCCATTTTCCTATGACTTGGCTCTATCGCACAATTTAAGACAGAAAGAAGGTCAACAATCCCTAGATTCCCCGCAGCCTCCTGTTTATAAATGTGGTCGGCTTCACGCCCATAAACAGGACTCTACTGGACACGACTTTGCAGACAACCCCTAGGACAACCTGCTCTGATACCACTTTGTCACACCCCGACCTTACTAGGGTGTGATAGGCACCCGACCCCATATTTGGAGCCGAGCGAACCAGCTGACTCTTATTACATACTTAATCTCTTTAGATTCTTACACTAATAAGAAATGAAAAACATAGTTAAGCCTCCAGAATCTTTCTTTCGTTGTTCTCAAGTCAAACAAAATCTGTGGTTATCTGGAGTCTGTAACATAAAATATAAAGACATATCGGCTGGTGAAGCCGCTTTCAAGATTGACATACTACACCCACGACTCTGTCTGCAAAGTCTCTAACTTCGAACAAAACATCATAGCATAGTACTCTGACCCGGCAACACTCCAGAGCAAATGGAGCTTGCCAACTCCGCTGGAACATCTTTTATAATAGCTTCTACTCATCTGGGTGTACCTGCGCGGCATGAAACGCAGCCCCCGAAGAAAGGGGGTCAGTACGAGCAATGTACGGAGTATGTAAGGCATGGATAGTAACATAGTAAGGGATGTAATTATAAACCATACAGAATGGGAACATAGAGCATATCATGAGATAAAAGAGTAACCTGTACATCTGAGTGCCTGTTAGGGCGGATGCCATGCATGTTTGGCTGTCTTTGAAAAACATTTCTTCTTCATATAGAAAATAGAACATATCATAGCACCGAACAACGTCGGCTCCCCCACATATGTCCCGTGTCCGGGATGATAAGTTACGCTAACTAACCAGGTGGCAATGCGTCTATAGCGCCACATATGTCCCTTTTCCCCATATTCCCCATATACATATACATATATCATGTCCATGTGTCATATACATATGTCATATAAGCAGCATGCATGAGAGCCCAAAGAAAGTCATGTATCCATCGGAGTGACGTAAGGTCGGTAACCTCCGATTACATTATGGAATAACCATGATCGCTTTGTCTCACCTTAAAGGAACAATTATTATAAGATGAGACTAGCAACGAATAACAGCGTGCATAAACCGACACCTGAAGACTCAGAAACAAGTTTCGGGTCGATCCGATTTAGTATAAGAAAGTTATGAGCGTTTGAAGTACAGAACCTTCTACGAACGTTTCAGAATCTATTTTTGGAAAATCAAAGCAATAATCATACCAAGTACCTTTAAACATGAAATCATTCTTATCATAGTCATCATACAAATATTCTCATCCTTGACATCATCAATGTCATTGTGAAACATATCGATCATTATTGTCATAAGAGCTTACAAAATCATAAACCTCTGTTGTGGTAGAATACAGACACTTTGGAAAAACATTTACAAGTTATTGGGAAAAGAATCATGCCTTGGAATCATAAATATCTAACTTTTGAAAAACAAGTAAGATATGGAAACAATTATGAAATCATAACATCGGGATCATGCCTTTGAAAGAAAGGGACAAGCCTTAACATACCTGTTCCACGTCCTATTAGCTACGCTTAATTGTCTAAGCTCGTTATCGCTAGTCTACATTCAAGAAGATTGACGCAATCATTAGATTCATCACCATATACTTGTCTTAATCCTTCAAATGAATTCATTTATAATCTGCCGAAATTTCGGCAGCATCTCCCCTGTAAATACACCATCCCCGAGAATCTAACTCGGCCCAAATCATCAATCACCAATACGAGAATTCAACTCGGCCAAACTATCAACAACAATACAATCAATCATACCAACAACATCAACAATCAATTCAAGACGCATTCTAACATTAACAACCTTTGTCATACAATTTAACGACATTTCATTTATATTCAATTCAATTCACATAACATTCAAAACGACTCAATCAACATACTACTTCACCCGAAACCTTCCAATTCCAACAAGGACAATAACAACCTATTTCCTTCTTTCAAATTCAATCACAACAACCCAACTTACAATCTTCCAAACAAATGTCTCACTTCCAAATTCATGAATTCCACCAACATTTTACGTTAACAACTTCATTCATACAAATATAAGAATTCATGCTAGTGTCACATTAACTTCCACCACGACACCACAACGATTACAACTTCATTTCAAGCCATTAAATCCTCATTTTACATCATGGAATCCACAACACAACAATCAAACTACTAAATAAAATCAATTCATTTGTTCTACACAATGCAACTATATTCGGCCAACACCCCAACATACCAAATTCATGAATTCCATCCATTTCTTCATACAACAACATGCATAAACTATCCATAACATATATAAAAGAAGATTGAACCCTACCTTCCTCCACTTGTCTTCTTGCTTGGCTAGGGTTTATAAATCACCCAAATGGATGCTTGGCTTGCTCCAACCACCACTCCATGTTAATTAGGGCCTTCAAATTGGTTGGAATACTAGAAGAAAATAATTTTTCTTGATCAATTTCCATGGCTTCAAATTTTTCCACCATGGCCGAATGCTTCCCTCCTTCCTTCTTCTCTTTCTTTCTTCAAGCTTATTGAATTTTCATGAAAACAAATATACTTTATTTGCCACTACTTCTCCATATTTATACTTAGGTCCTACAAATAAAAATATGGACACATGGCCATGGGGTGGGGCCCACAACTTAAGTCACATGGCCAAAGTGGCCCTTTCAAGAATCTTCTTGAACATTTTGTGAAATTTCCATTTTGCCCCTAGCCTTTCCACAATATTACCATGAACCATTTTGCGAATTTTCCTTTTTACCCTTAGCCTTTCTCAATATTTCCATACTAATAGTATTCATAAATAATATTCATAACCAACTTGTACATTAAAATAATTTTGGAAAATAGTCTTGCCCTTAACTCACCACGACTACCTCGAAATATCCGAACGTACAAAAAACGGGCTATAACATCCTACACATGCATTCTCCGTTCCTTCTAATACACAAACATATGAAACTAACCGGAGTCTACCGAAAGGGAAGCCATAACCTACCTGGCAGCCGAACTGGTGACACGAACCCACACGTTGCCTTGTGTTTCGAAGCGTCTCCAAATAATCAAACTCTATCACATATGAATTATATGTAATAAACCATGAATAATGATACCTATATTGGCTACTTTCTATTCGGGTCAAATTCCAACACTTAATTAAGGAAAAACGGGTCTCAAAGGCAAAACGGGAATTTTATGACCAAAATACCAAATTCAATACTAAAAGGTCAAAACCCATTACTTTAATTATAGGAATACTCAATTAATTCTAAAAATCATCATTAATGTGAAAACCCCCAAATTTGGGCATAAACTCTAGCCTAAAAATTCACAAATTAAGCCTTAGAAATGAAATATTCAAGTTACTATAGCTATTATCCATCAATTCCTTGCTTACCCAGGTTAAATTCACCAATAAATCAATGTTTTATAACCACAAGTTCATTATATAGAAAAACCCCCAAACCCACTTAGCCTTCACACTCTTAGGAAGAATTTTAGCATAGATTAATGGTTAAGAGAAGTGAATAGATGATTCTAAGGTCAAGGATGTTACCTTTGTGAAGAACTAGCGGAAACCCTCTCAAAATCGCCTCCCAAGCTTAGAGATATGAGAATGAAATAATGACTTAAGGTTGGGGCTTTTAACACTTATTAATTGCAGATTCTACCCGTCGGCCGCTCCAGCGGCTCGTCCCGCTCTCCAGCGGTTCGGCCGCGCGCTTCCGCGCGACACCAGACGCCAGATTTTTCTAATGTCTTCCAAACTTGAAATTGACCCTCAGAACCACCAGAACTTCCCAAGCACAAACCAAATATGCAGTTATACATAAAAATGTGCTACGAACGCACTCATGGCCTCGGAATCCCCATCAGAGGTTTCGTTAACCGAGTCAACCCCCGATACCTCAAAATTAACTTTTCAACCCATGTCCCAAAATGTACCCGAGTGCGTTGGGAACCGAAATGGACCTCTCGGAATCGACGAATTTTTAAAAAAAGGTCTGTTTAGTCAAAAGTCAACTCATTTCGCTTAAAGCCTAATTTTTCTAGAAAACATTCTAAAGCCCACAACGATGCCTAGGAAGTCATGCCAACTATCTCCTCGGGTCAAAATAGTTCTAACGAGACTCAGGAATGGGCCAACAAGGGCAATAATGAAATAATCACGGTAACGACAAAGCGGGTCGTTACATCAGATACCAAATAAAAAATCGCTCGTCCTCGAGCGAAGAACGAGAGCAGGACAAGCTTATGGGAACCAAGGAAATCATATCACAACTAACACAAAGATCTTTCAACAAGATACAAACCCAAACCGCAATTCGTTCGTAATCAGCCAAAAGACCTAATTACCATGCCTTTAAAGCACACAACGGATCTCACATAGATAAATCAGATAGCAAGAATCCTATATCCTCTAGAAAACTCTAAGCTATTTCATCGAAACTTATCTTTCTCATAGCCAACTTGGACAGTCTTAAGTCTTTTTAACTCTTCAACTCACTTACCTAGGAACATACCATCGAGTACTGCGTAGAGCAAGATTTGCCAACATCCAATGATCAGAAAGGAGCCTTATCACAATCCTAGAATCTCTTCGAAGCACAACCATTATAATTACAACCCATTGTACTAACCGAAAGGCTGAATCTTGTGAGACACCACAAGGACTACTAATAACAACCTCAAAAATCAGGCGTTCCTTATCACATCCATTAAACTAATTTACTTGGAACCCATAAGTTCCCTTGGAGTTACAAACTCGATCTAACCATTTCCATTCAAACCATAATGACCCACAATGAATGCACCATTTCAGAATATATTAGCAACCACACAAATTGATTCGAAGATCCGGAACCTATCACATTCTTACCGAGCATAGCAAACCAGAAGTTACCGCTCTCGGCTCTAAAAGCTGACACTTATGCAAATTGTTCTCAAGGTACCGGATAACTAATCTTGTGAATGTAAATCTTGCGAATGCAACCTCAAATTCCTTAACATTACCCAATACACATACCTGGTACAACCCGAATTTTTTGACACTAAGGACATATGTACTCACAAATTAATCTTTTAACCATCAAACTTCCCATTGTAATACCTCAATAACCCATAATACATTCGGAAGCATCAAAATCTCATAATCCCTTGCGCTAACAAGCATAATCACTTCGGACCCATAACATCCGAAGTCATTCCGTCAATGTTGTTCATAACATGAAACACTTAGCACCACACGATCCCATCTCGGAAACGATGATAGCCATAACATACAAAGAATTTCTACAAATCCTTTCTCTAAAACACACCTTAACTCATTCACTGCAAAGTAGTTCGAAACTATCCAAAGGGGTAGCACACAAGCCACTTCCTATAAATCTAACATGTCAGTTATATGAAATCTCACTTCTCACTCAGCCACTGGTCACAACTTTTTATCACTTACCCATTTCGTAAACTTACTTTCTCAAAATCACACAACGATCACAAGCTCATCTATTCCATACTAGATAACAATACCACCATTCAAATAGATTCAAGTACTTCCAAGGGCGTACCTAATTCTTTCCATCCTCGACTAACACTAACCAATTCTCGAAGCCGCTAAATCAATTGCCGCAAATCATAAGTCTTGCACACTACCGAACCAACCTTGGGGATAGAATCACAGCACACACTTTACACATTAAAGTTACCTTTCAACGCATCGGAGTCTAAACCTACTAAACTCTAAATCCGTAAAGCACATACTTGGTCTACAATGACCCGCTCTCCTCTACCAAGGTTCCCTTATTCCATTCCTTATTTTGAATTCCAAAATGATCCATGTGACTCAAATAGGTTTAAGCCTCATCTCTGATTCACTCAATTAGAACGTCTCCATTGTCAAACCTAAACACACCTAACCATTCAAGAGACTATTCTATTAACTCAACCGGATAACAACACCGATAAATAACAAACTCACTAAAGCTACACAACAAGTACAAAGGTTCTCATCCTCAATCTGAAATTGGACATAACTCCTAACAGTTGCTTGGTTACTAGAATCTTACTCTCGTAACAGTCACAAACACATTCTCATAAGCATGCCAGCTACTAATTATTTCCTTCTTAGTGCTCAAGAATTTTCTATCCAAATCCCCTTTATCACGACTCAATTCCATGTACACAACAAGTGCCAATACCAATCCCCTTAAGAATTCGGATTCTCTATGCTCTTTCTCAATATCGTCATGTTAGTACTTACTCTCAACTTCCCTTATCTACCATACGCAATCACTATACTCGTCGAATCTGGTAATCCCTAGCGAACTCACTCTCGTCCTCGCATACCAATACTAACAACTTAACCATTGTGAAATCATTGTCTGGCCCAAGTTCACCTGTGCCACGCATACTATCACAAACTTTATCGAAGTCAAAACCTTCTTCCCAAGCTAGAACTGAACTAGGCCACGCATCTAAACCGAGAGGACACCTCTCATATCATACCACCATATAATATACAAGATCAAACGCATGAGAACGTGTGTCCGCCATTTGAGGGATGATGAAACAAAGATACACAGATACCAATTGGAATCGCCGAGATACGAGTTGGACCCGCCGAGATACCAATTTGACCGAAGTAGCACGAATAGAAAGAATGAATGGAGTTTTTCCTAAGATGCCTCATAGCCTCTTGCGGATAGGTACAGACGTCTCCGTACCATTCCACAAGACTCTACTACACATTTCTCTTGTACCTAGTAGACCAGTAACCTAGGCTCTGATACCAACTTATCACAACCCATTTTAGGACAACGCAGGCACATACCTTTTCCACCTCGGTAGGCGAACCCTCTATAGAATGACTCATCAATTAAATAAAGACGAATCATTTAAACCAAGAAATAACAGCGGAACGTGAGAAAATATTCAACAACCTCAAGATTCAATATAATTACAATGATGTAATAAATACAGACTCGATCCAGCTTCCCATGACCTGGTCTAGACTAGTACAAGAGAGACTAATAATTCCGGATTACCGCTACATTCTAAGACTCAACCTCTGTCCCAGAATGAAGTGGGAGGGGGCTTTCCAGATAGGCACCTCGCATTTCTGCTCATGAAACAATCTACACCCCATAAATGAGGTAGCAAGTGCAATATCAGTACAATCCACGCGCACTGAGTAAGTATCATAGGACAACAATGGTTAGTAACACATATCAGTAAAAGAATTCACAGATAAAGATGATAACAACCCAATCAATTCATACGTCTATCTACCACAAACGGTACATCAATACCTTTAAGCATTAATTTCACTCTAATAATCACCAGTCAATCTCACAACGATCCCAGAACTCCCATATCATTAAATCTTTCATTTTAGCCTAGTGGTCAACTCATAATTAGGACATCCGTCACCCTACATCACATAGAGACTAAACATATAGCTAACCTTACGGGCAATCCAGGGGATACCTCAACAAGTTCAAACAATAAATCCAGATCCAAACACCCGCCGTCGCCTAAGTAAAGCATCTAATCCCCGAGGGTGCCCAGTAGGAATATCACGCCAGAATCCAACATCACAAATACAATACCAAAACATCTTAAAATCAAGCCATAATGCAGTGCAATAGTGTATGAATGCAATGCAATTCCATCAAAATGAGGTGTACACATGTACTCCGGGCGGAAATATCGACGTCTTGGTAGCACAACCCAGCGTGACTCGCGAAGTCTAAGTGCCACCCGTCCCGGATCTTTGCCCAACAGAAAGACGGGACCCCGGATCTTTGCCCACGGGAGGTTCTCACCGGCACCACTCTGGGGACCCGCGGAGTCCATACACTAACAACGATTCCGGAAATCTCATCCGAATAGGCTATGCAACAATGATGCCGGAATTGATCATCGGACATCGGCCATCTCACAATCACTCAAGTAAAAGATATTTATCAAAAATATCAATTTCACTCAATCAACGTCACCGGATATTCACCGGGTATCGGTCATGCATTATGAATGGATGAGAATGCGTGCAATGCGTGTATCAACATCAACAATCAAGCTCAATATTAAAAGTACCAACAATGGGGTACGCAAACAATGTACCAATATCACAATACCAATAGTGGGTATGCCAACAATATATCAATATCACAATACCAACAGTGGGTATGCCAACAATGTATCAATATCACATTACCAACAGTGGGTACGCCAATAATATATCCGAATCAAGACGAATATCAGGGTCTAATCTCAATCACCAACTCATGGCATCAAGCCAACAAAATAGAACTGTCAAGCACAACACAACGGGGTGGCTAGTCCCAACACATAATAGGTCAATCAATCGATATACATTATTACCACTTCCTTAAATCAGCCTATTATATTAAAACACGAACCTCACCCTACACTCAAAATCCTTCGTCACAACTCATTTAGAATTCAATCACAGTCGTTGGTACATTTTATCCTCTCATTTATCCACTAGATGCACTATAAATGACATAACACAATTAATCACGTATTACGGGAAATTTTCATCATTAGGCACAAAAATAAGTTTCATCCACTACTCCCAAGTCACATAAATCCACCGATATTCAAGAAAACCATATCAAACAACCTAAGGAGTCTACAGGCCACAAGCCCGATGACACAAATAACACAACAATACCATCCTAAGGTTCCATCCTGAATCTCCAATTCCTACACATGCATTCTCCGTTCCTTCTAATACACAAATATATGAAACTAACTATAGTCTACCGAAGGGAAGCCATAACCTACCTGGCAGCCGAACTGCTGACACGAACCCACACGTTGCCTTGTCTTTCGAAGCGTCTCCAAATAATCAAACTCTATCACATACGAATTATATGTAATAAACCATGAATAATGATACCTATATTGGCTACTTTCTATTCGGGTCAAATTCCAACCCTTAATTAAGGAAAAACGGGTCTCAAAGGCAAAACGGGAATTTTATGACCAAAATACCAAATTCAATACTAAAAGGTCAAAACCCATTACTTTAATTATAGGAATACTCAATTAATTCTAAAAATCATCGTTAATGTGAAAACCCCCAAATTTGGGCATAAACTCTAGCCTAAAAATTCACAAATTAAGCCTTAGAAATGAAAGATTCAAGTTACTATAGCTATTATCCATCAATTCCATGCTTACCCATGTTAAATCCACCAATAAATCAAAGTTTTATAACCACAAGTTCATTATATAGGAAAATCCCAGAACCCACTTAGCCTTCACACTCTTAGGAAGAATCTTAGCATAGATTAATGGTTAAGAGAAGTGAATAGATGATTCTAAGGTCAAGGATGTTACCTTTGTGAAGAACTAGTGGAAACCCTCTCAAAATCGCCTCCCAAGCTTAGAGATATGAGAATGAAATAATGATTTAAGGTTGGGGCTTTTAACACTTATTAATAGCAGATTCTGCCAGTCAGCCGCTCCAGCGGCTCATCCAGCTCTCCAGCGCGACTGCTCCAGCAGCTTGTCCAGCGATCCAGTGGTCCGGCTGTGCGACAACAGACACCAGATGTTTCTGGTGTCTTCCAAACTTGAAATTTACCCTCAGAACCACCCCGGAACTTCCCAGACACAAACCAAATATGCAGTTATACATAAAAACATGCTACGAACACACTCGTGGCCTGAGAATCCCCATTGGAGGTCTTGTTGACTGAGTCAACCCCCCATACCTAAAAACTAACTTTCCAACCTAGGTCCCAAAATGCACCCGAGTGCGTTGGGAACCGAAACGAATATGCACACAAGTTCCAAATGACCATCCGAACCTCTCAGAATCGATAAATTTTCGAAAAAGGTCCGTTTACTCAAAAGTCCACTTTGAGTCAGCTCATTTCGCTTAAAGCCTAATTTTTCTAGAAAACATTCTAAAGTCCACAAAGATGCATATGAAGTCATGCCATCTATCTACTTTAGGTAAAAATAGTTCTAACAAGACTCAGGAGTGGGTTAGCGAGGGCAAAAACAGAATAATCACGGTAACGACAAAACGGGTCGTTACAAGATAAGAAACTGAGATTTTAGGGGAAAACAATGCAAATAGCTGCTACTTTCCTAATTTAGGATTTGGCATTTTTTATTTTCTTTCTTTTATTTGTTTTGGGTTGTACCCGGTTTGGGCCAGTCTTTTTGTTCGATTCATTTGATTTGGATTAAATAAAACGCCCACCTAAGCAAAATTAATTTTAAAAAACGTTTGTAGCATGTTTTTTATAGTGGGTTACTTTGTATCCGGGAGGTCTCAGATGAGTTTTGAGTTGAAAGTAGTGATAAATCAGATTTTTGCGGGTTTTTGGTATGCCACATTTGTGGACATGGGGTTGCACCTGCGGGCATGCTTCTGTGAGGTTTTTGTCCGCTGGTGTGAAGATTAGGTGTTTCGTGATGAGTTCGTAAGTGAGGCCGCATCTGGGAAGAAATCCTCCTCAGATGCGAGGCCGCACCTGCGAAAAATTGTCCGCATGTGCAGAAATGCTTGAACAGTAACTCTTAAATTCCCCAATTCGAAACCATTCCTTTCCATTCTCAAAATTGAGACCTAGCGAGTTTTTTGGGCGAATTCGTGGAGCTTTTTAAGATTCTTCCATTAGGCAAGTCCCTTATCTTCTTTTTATGTTTATATTACCTTTGATTTGGGGAAATCACCATGTTCTAAGTTGGGGTTTTTTGGTTATAAACCCTAAAGTGATTTTATGAACCATCTTCTACCTAAATTGAGTTTTGTTGGGAAACTTCTTATATTCTAATCATTTAAATCATTGGGTAACTAGTTCCTAAGCTTGAAACTTGTTTTATCAATCAAGAATTTGGTTATGGAAAATGAGGGATTTTTTGTAAAATTGGGAGTTTTGTTGGAATAGTGAAATTAATGCTAATTTAAGGTTAGTTTGTGATTAAAGTTGGTATTTGGACCCCTAGACTTTGGATAACCAAATTTTCCAATAAATTTCTAATTTTTCCCTTGTGGGCCCAGGGTCACCTTTTAAGTTTTTTTTTTTTTTAATTTTGATTCGTATTATGGCATTAGAGGCATCTTTAGCTTCGTCATCTAATGTGGATTAACTAATTGTCAGACTTTGATCATTTAGAAGCTATTCGGTAGGGAAAGGCTCTAGCGGATTAGTTCTTGGAACCTTTTCGACCTTCGAGATAGGTTACGACTTACTTATGTCTAGACTTCGGTTAGCGAATCGTATATTTATAGTAGTTATTGAAGGGGAAGCATGATAGTTCTTCGGGCATGGTTCTGAGTTATATTCATTTTAGGTTGGTACTGTCAGCTGTTATGTGGGCTTGTTGCCATACTTGTGATATTCATGTATTTGATATGGTTATCTTTGTCTCTTCATATATCACTTTTCTCGCTTATCTTATGAAATGAGGAAGAATAATATGGATGAACTTATGTTTGAATTATTTCATGGCAATTCCTTATGGATCCTACGATATGTGATATTGATGAGGCTTATTCATGCATGGCATACATTGCATATTTCATGTGATATTGATTTGATATGATTGCTATTGAAATGATGATAAGTGAGAGAGTGGATCCTCCAATGTCTTTGTCGGAAAGCGTAAAAGAGAGGGAGAGAGTGGTCATGTCATGACCCAACCCGCCATGACTGGCACCCAACTAAATCCTAGTAGGCGAACCAACACACAAGACACCTATCCATTGAAGTCTGATTTTATATTAAACGAGTCAAACGATTATACTCATTCACGCATCAAATAAACTAAGTAAGTCATGCCATAAAATACTGAAACAAATGCGGAAGTCTAACTATTACAAATTCCCCAAAATCCGAAAATCATCGTATAGGACTCTAAGCTAAAAACATGTCTAAGAATCTAAAGTCTAATAATTTAGTAATCTATAATGTCTCGAGTATGAAAAGACATCATAGCAAGAAGATCTTCGGGCAGCCTGGCACGAGAAGAAGCTTACCCTAAAATCTGTGAACAATTATCCTCCACGCTAAATGTGAGGACACCAGCGGTCTCTGTATCAAAATATACACTCAAAGAATGCAGCAAGGTAGTATCAGTACAAACACTATGTACCGGTAAATATCATAGGCCGACTAAGATTAGTATCACACATATTTCGTAAAATCAATAGAATAAAACAAGCCAGTCAGCGGTCATGAATATCAATAAATCACAGCAAGTTAGCCAAGAAAAATCACAATCAAATCACCAAGATGTCAGGCATCACAATCACGTAAGTCACAACGAAAATAAGTTTACCACAATAACCTCACTCGCTGTACATACATGCTAGCTGATGTCTTAGCTCAGTAGCCATGTGTCACGACCCAGCCCCGTGAGCCATGACTAGTGCCCGAGCTGGGCACTCGTATACGTACCTGTTAGATATAGTCAGACTGAAACAACAGACAAATAGGGAATTGGCAAAGATACCAAAGGTTCACAACGTCACATATCATAATAAACTGTCTCCTGAGGAGTCACAACCAATCACAACGTAATAAGATACGCAAGCCGACAAGCCTGCCACTATATACCATTATGATACGCAAGCCGACAAGGCTGCCACTACATGTCAATAAACTACGCAAGCCGACAAGGCTGCCACCACAAATAGAAATATCCACAACAAACCATATAGACACAGCTGATCATAATCTATATACAACCCACACATATGTTTACAGACCTATAAGAGTATCGATAGTGAAATATGACAGGACAGGGCCCTGTCGTACCCCTGGATAAATATATATTTATATATATATATATATATACGTCAAAAGATCTGCACCAAAAGTCTAGGCTTCGGAACAATGGAGCTCTCCAAGACAGCTGAGTGGAAATCCTAAGCTGGAGGATCACCAAATCGAGTATCTGTACCTGCGGGCATGAAACGCAGCCCCCGAAGAAAGGGGGTCAGTACGAGAAATGTACTGAGTATATAAAGTATGAAACACAATAAAGAGGATCATGACTGAAATAGAAATTACTGGAGACAAGTATGACTTTCAAAATACCAATGCACTTGCCTTATAAAATGTAAAACATGCATATCAATATCATATATCATATCCGGCCCACTATGGGACTCGGTGAATAAAGTCATCACGTACCATCCTTGGCGCCACGATCACATCATATATATATATATATATACCGTATCCCGGCCCTCTAGTGAGGGACTCGGTGAACAATGCAATGAAACTGTGCACGAGAACGTACCCCGGCCCGGGACTCGATGAAAGATATATTAACAGTATGTACGAGCAGAGTAGTGAGTAACCATATGCAAATCAAATCATCATCTGAGACTCAATAGAATAGGTAGAATGAACTAACACTCGAATATCAGCGGAGACAGTCATGTCAAGTATCCCTCGTATGTCATTATGGATTATGTCAAGTGGAACTTCAGGAATCATAGATACGTATCAAGGTAATATGATGGAAATCAAGAACATTAACCATCCTAGTGTCTCTAAGAATAGGAACTTATACATTCGTCATTTGTTCGCTTCATATGAATCATGCCAAAAGAAAGAAGGGTTAGCTTTACATACCTGTTATAGGTTAACCGTAACCAAGTTCGCTTTGTCGCCCCCTTAGCCTATTTATTATGAAAGTAACATTATTGTTAGTAGACCATACTTTCTAGCTAATAAATCTACAACCAATCACTTATAGGAATCATTCTTTAGCTCATACTTTTTTTATTAGGATTTTGGTTAGTTAAGAACTTAACGGAAATCGGGCAACATTTCCTCTATATAACTCGCCTAACCCGAACTTTCAATTAATCTCCTGTTATCACAGCAATACCAACAACAATGTTGTCTTCACATGGTTGACATTCCGAGCTCATAAGCTCACGACCCTTGATATGTACTATGATTATACTATGTTCCTCGTATGACGAGTAAGTCCATAATGTAGATGTAACGATAATGATGAGGATAGTAATGATGACGAGATAAAATGAGATTAGAGATGCTTACGAGCTATGATATATGTATATGTATGCCTATGAAGGGCTATGATAAGACCCCGAGCTTATGATGACGAGTAAGACTATATGTATATGACTATATATAAAGTATGTATACGATTACGAAACGCGCGCACACCTCTGCAGATGGTACGGATAACCCTGATGCCTTGGTAGGGCCAGGTATGCATGATCTTGAGCCTTGGTTGGCCAAGTATATATATAAAACACCGATCCTATAAGGTCGGGTATGCTATGTAAATGCTATGTATATGAAATGACTATGTATATAATATGAATATGAATGTGATAAGACTATGTATAGGGATACGAATAAGGACATGTATACGAATATGAGCACAAGTATGGTACGAGTATTATTATGGGATACGAACGACGATGTATGCAAGTAAGCGACATGATGATGATGATATTACTGTCTCCCCTCCTATGCTATTTTCATATGATATCTATTATGCTTCTATATTGATGTTGATCATGCTTTACATACTTAGTACATTCTTCGTACTGACGTCCTTTTGTTTGTGGACGCTGCGTCATGCCCGCAGGTGCACAGGGAGACAGACTTGATCCATAGCTGCTTATTCAGAGATTGCATAGCAGAGCTCCATTTCTTTCAGAGTCGTAGCTTTTGGGAACTCATTCTTTTGTGTATAAAGTTATGGGCATAGCGGGGTCCTGTCCCGCTCTTACGATATGTCATACTCTTAGAGGCTCGTAGTCATGTGTATGTGGGTAGAGATGTTCGGCCATGTCGGCCCATGATTAGTATATCTTTTGTTGGCCTCGTCGGCCTTGTACTTATGATATGGCATAGATGCCCACGATATGTTAAATGATGATGGTCGTCTAATGGGATTAATATGATTAACGATAAGAAAAGCATGAATTGACTTATGGCTCACCTAGATGTTATGTTATGTACGATAAGGGGGTGCTCGGGTGGGGTAGCACCGGGTGCTCGTCGCGGCACCCTAGCCGGGTCGTGACAAAAGTGGTATCAGAGCAGTTCAGTCCTAGGATGTGTCTACGAGCCGTTTCTAGTAGAGTCTTGGTTATGGGTGTGTTGAGCGCCACACTTATAAACGAGAAGCTGCAGACATTTTAGGAATATATGACCTTCTTTCTTCATAAGAATCGTGCGATAGAGCCATGATGTAAGAAATTGTTGTTCCTAAATCGTGTGTTGTGTATTTCAGAGATGCCTAAAAAGAAAAAGGCTACAGCAGCCCAAAAGGGCAAGACGGTGGCAGAAAAGCGGGCTGAAAGAGCACCGCCACCGGTAGTAGAGGAAGATGAGTCCCAGAGTGCGGCTCAATCTCAGTCCTCCCAGACAGTGCCTATTACTGAGGAGCACGTGGGAGCCTCAGCCCCAGCTCCAACTCCTCCACCGAATGTTTCGGGCCAAGATGTGAGAGAGGCCATTAATTTGTTGACTCAGTTAGTTGCAGCCCAGACTCAGAGGCCAAGCGCAGGGCAAGGTGACAGGGCTGTTAGTGCAAGGGCCCGTTACTTCATTGCTTTGAAACCCCTGGAATTCTTTGGGTCGAAACTGGAGGAGGATCCCCAGGACTTTATTGATGGTATGCTAAGGACGCTCTGGTTGATACATGTTTTAGACACTGAGTCAGTAGAGCTAGCGTCCTATAGATTGAGAGATATCTCGATCCAGTGGTATACAATATGGATGGCTTCGCGGGGAGCCAATGCACCTCCGCCGGTATGGCAAGAGTTTGTCGATGCTTTTCTCCGTCACTACATGCCTCCAGAAGTTCGGCGAGCTAGGGCCGATAAATTCTTGAATTTGAGGCAAGGTAACATGAGTGCTACAGAGTGTAGTCTCCGTTTCAATTCCTTAGCTAGGTATGCTTCAGCCATGGTAGCGGATATGGGCGATCGGGTGCACCGGTTTGTGAAGGGCATAGGGCCACACTTGATGGATAAATGCTTAACTGCGTCCCTTCAGGATGGCATGGATATTGCACGGATTCAGGCACATGCTCAGGAATTAGAGGAACACCCACAGCAGCGGAGAAATGAGCGTGAGCAAGATAGGGGACATAGCAAGAGAGCTAGACCTTTGGGTTCGAGGAGCGAGTCCAGGGGTGGGCACAGACAGCAGCTTCCCAGCCATTCAGGCTATTCTATGACCAGTCCACCTCCACGGTTTTCAAGCCAGGGCCTTGATACATCTGCTCGTTCAGGGCCGAGTCCGAGTTGTGCAGGACCTCAGTTTAGAGGTGATTTGGGCCAGTCAAGGCCACCCATACCACCGTGTTCCCAGTGTGGGAAGATGCATTGGGGTCGATGCCGATTTGGTTCAGCTGATTGCTATTCATGTGGTGGGCCAGGCCATATTATGTGTGATTTCCCCTCAGTACATGGTAGAGGTAGGACCCAGCCATCAGGGTCGGTAGCCAGATCTTCGGCATCTGTACGCCCTACGGGGCCAGGTTCACATGCGCCAGCTGGCCATGGTAGAGGCCGAGGGAGAGCTCCCAGTACTAGCGGCTCTCAGCACCGTATTTATGCTTTGGCTGGACGCTAAGATCTTGAGTCTTCTCCTGACGTGGTCATAGGTATATTATCGGTATTCTCTCATGATGTATATGCTTTGATTGATCCGGGCTCCACATTATCATATGTTACTCCATATATTGCGGGTCGATTTATAATTGAGCCGGAGTCTATCAAGCCTTTTGAGGTGTCTACACCCGTGGGTGAATCGGTGGTAGCTAGCCGAGTGTATAGAGATTGTGTAGTCGTGATATGTGACCACCGTACTATAGCTGACTTGCATGAACTAAAGATGGTAGATTTTGATATCATTATGGGCATGGATTGGTTGGCTTCTTGCTACGCCAATGTTGATTGTAGAATGAAGATGGTTCGTTTCCAGTTTCCGGGAGAACCAGTCTTAGAATGGAAAGGAAATACGGTGTCACCAAAAGGTAGGTTTATCTCCTATCTAAAGGCAAGGAAGATGATCACGAAAGGGTGCATTTATCACCTAGTACGAGTTCAAGATGTAGAAGCTGAGTCGCCGACTCTTCAGTCAGTTCCGGTAGTTAACGAATTTCCGGATGTGTTCCCGGAAGAGCTTCCAGGCCTTCCTCCCGAGCGAGAGATCGATTTTGCGATTGATGTGCTGCCAGACACTAATCCCATATCTATTCCTCCCTATAGGATGGTACCCGCAGAGTTGAAAGAGTTGAAGGAGCAATTAAAAGACTTGCTTGAAAAAGGCTTCATTAGGCCTAGTTCATCCCCGTGGGGAGCACCCGTATTGTTCGTCCGGAAGAAGGATGGCTCCTTGAGAATGTGTATTGATTATCGGCAATTGAATAAAGTGACAATTAAGAACAAGTATCCCCTCCCGAGGATTGATGATATATTTGATCAATTGCAAGGTGCCAAATGGTTTTCAAAGATTGATTTGAGGTCCGGGTATCACCAAGTAAGAGTTAGGGAGAAAGATAACCCTAAGATAGCTTTCAGAACAAGATATGGCCATTTCGAGTTCCGAGTAATGTCGTTTGGGCTAACTAATGCACCGACAGTGTTTATGGACTTAATGAACAATGTATTCAGGCCTTTTCTGGATTTATTCGTGATTGTATTCATCGATGATATCCTAGTGTATTCTAGATCCAAGGCAGAGCATGTGGATCATTTGCGAATTGTCCTTGGAGTTCTTCGAGCCTGAGAGTTGTTCGCGATGTTTTCCAAATGCGAGTTTTGGTTGAACTCAGTGGCATTTCTAGGCCACATTGTGGCAGCTGACGGTATTCGAGTGGATAGCCAAAAGATTGAGGCTGTGAAGACTTGGCCAAGGCCCACGACCCCTACGGAGGTTCGTAGCTTTTTAGGTTTAGCAGGTTATTACAGAAGATTTGTTGAGGATTTCTCTTCTATTTCTGCACCGCTCACCAAGTTGACTCAGAAGTCAGCTAAGTTTCAATGGACAGATGCTTGCGAGCGTAGTTTCCAAGAGTTGAAAGACCGACTGACTTCAGCCACAGTCTTGACACTTCCAGAGGGATTGGAAGGATATGTTATTTATTGTGATGCTTCAGGGGTCGGGCTAGGCTGTGTATTGATGCAAAATGGTAAGGTGATTGCGTATGTTTCTAGACAATTACGGAAACATGAGCAGAATTATCCTACCCATGACTTAGAATTGGGCGTAGTGGTCCATGCTTTAAAGATATGGAGACATTACTTATATGGTGTCCACGTGGATATTTATACAGATCATAAGAGTCTCCAGTACATCTTCAAGCAGAAAGAGTTGAATTTGCGGCAACGACGATGGCTAGAGTTGCTAAAAGACTATGATGTCGAAATCCTGTACCACCCCGGAAAGGCAAATGTTGTGGTTGATGCTCTTAGTTGTAGGTCGATGAGAAGTCTAAGTGAGGTACGACCAGAAAAGAAAGAGATGGCTCGTGATCTTCAGCAGTTAGCTAGCCTAGGAGTCCGAGTGGTGGACTCAGGTAGCAGCGGAGCTACTATTCCGAATTCAGCAGTTTCATCGTTAGTAGCGGAAGTAAAAGTGCGACAATATGAGGATCCCATGCTAATGCAGTACAGAGATACACTCCCTCAGAAGGAGGGGTCATCATTTGACATTTCGGAAGACGGAGTTCTCCGATGTCGAGGCAGGTTATGTGTTCCCGATGTGGCAGGTCTACGCCATCAGATTTTGAGAGAAGCTCATTGTTCCCATTACTCCGTTCACCCCGGAGCGACGAAAATGTATCATGATCTTAAGACTATATATTGGTGGAATGGGATGAAGAAAGACGTATCGGAATTCGTAGCTCAGTGTCCTAATTGCCAACAAGTGAAGATAGAACACCAAAAGCCGGGTGGCTTATTGCAAGCTATAGAAATCCCAACTTGGAAGTGGGAAGTGATTAATATGGATTTCATTACAGGGTTACCCCGTTCTCGACGTAAATATGATTCTATATGGGTGATCGTGGATAGACTCACAAAGTCAGCGCATTTCTTACCTGTCAGAACGACCTATATGGCAGAAGATTATGCCAAGCTTTATCTTAAAGAGATAGTGAGACTCCATGGCGTTCCGGTATCTATTATCTCCGATAGAGGAACTCAGTTTACAGCCAAGTTTTGGAGATCGTTCCAAGAGGGTCTAGGGACCCAAGTGCGCCTTAGCACGACATTTCACCCCCCAGACTGATAGGCAAGCTAAACGTACTATTCAGACTCTTGAAGATATGTTGCGGGCATGTATGATAGATTTTGGAGGAAATTGGGATGACCATTTGCCACTCATTCAGTATGCCTACAATAACAGTTATCATTCTAGCATTCAAATGGCACCGTATGAGGCTCTATATGGGCGAAAGTGTAGATCCCCAATTGGGTGGTTTGAAACCGGAGAAGCCAAGTTGATAGGGCCAGATTTGGTCCAGCAAGCAATAGAGAAAGTCAAGCTTATACAAGATCGATTGTTAGCGGCTCAAAGTCGCCAGAAGTCCTATGCAGATAATCGTCGAAGGGACTTAGAGTTCCAAGTTAAGGATTGGGTATTCTTGAAAGTGTCGCCAATGAAAGGCGTTATGAGATTTGGCAAAAAGGGGAAGCTCAGTCCCCGGTATATCGGACCCTATGAGATTATACGCAAAATAGGCAAAGTGGCCTATGAGCTAGATCTACCTCCAGATTTGGAGTCAGTCCATCCAGTATTTCATGTCTCGATGCTTCGGAAGTGTGTTGGAGATCCTACGAGGATCGTCCCAGTGAATGATATTCAAGTGACAGAAAAGTTAACTTATGATGAAATACCCATTGCCATATTAGATAGGCAAGTACGGAGGATTAGAAACAAAGAAGTGGCCTCAATTAAAGTTCTATGGAGAAATGACAATCGAGAGGAAATGACATAGGAAGCAGAAGAGAATATGCGATCCAAATACCCACATTTATTTCAGCCCTTGGAAGAAGTTCAAGATGAGACGTCAAAATCATAAGGTATGCATGTTTTCCCTTTTATACATTCAGGTCGTGTGTGGCCAAATTTCTAGTGCTGCTGTATTATTGCCCTGTGAGGCATTGTTATTGTGGGTTGTTGTGACAGGGTGGTAGTGCCACATTACAGAGGAAACTCTGGTGAAATTTTTATGGAATTCCCCAAGCCTTTAACATTCGAGGACGAATGTTCCTAAGGGGGGTAGAATGTTACACCTCGGAAATTTTCCGTTGGTACGCAAGTAAATGGACTAATGATGTGTGCGAGGAGTGCGAGTGTATAATGTTTCATGGGAAATGTATGTGAAAGGATGTGGATGATTAGAATGAAAAGTCGAGAAATGAGAAAAATTGAAAGTTGGCAAAACTGCCCAGTGGTCGTATATTGCAAAATACGGACCGTAAAGTGCAATACGGTCCGTAAACCGGCAGTCGTAAACTGCCATGCAAAGGCTTCAGCTTCTGCCAGTGGTCGTAAAGTGCAAATACGGATCGTAAACTGGTATACGGTCCGTAAACTTGAAGTCGTAAACTAGTATGTCCAACTTCAACTTTCTGCCAGCTGAGGAAGAGGTATAATACGACCTGGTGGACGGACCGTAAAGTGATTTACGACCCGTAAACCATGGTCGTAAATCACCATGCATGCAGGCCAAAGTCTCTGGTCCTGCTTAAGCTTAAAGACGACCACGAGGGACGGTCCGTAAAGTGGAATACGGACCGTAAACCTCCATGGACGACCACTGTTCACCCAGCACAGATTTTTCAATTCATTAAATATGAGGATCAAGACTTATTTTATTTCATTACAACATTACACCACTTCTCTCTACAACTTCTCTCTACATTTATTATATGAGTTTTCAAGGATTATAAGCCATCAATAACATTAAGACAAGTGAATCAAGGGTAAGGGAATCATCAAGGACCATCCAAGTCAAGAAATCCAAATGGAGAAAAACTAGGGTTTTGCTCAAAGAAGAGTATTATCAACCAAAGCTTGTTCCTACAACTTCTAAGGTAAGATTCATGGTTTTTACATGATGTTTAAGGTATTGGAGAATTAAAGTACATGGATTGTAGAAAATATGGTCAACTAGGTCATGAATGATGAATAGTGACATTTTGAGAAATAGTTTGAATTGAGTTATGAATGTTGTTGTGTTGTGATATGAATGTGTTATAAATGGTATTAAGATCATGAACTAAACACTTTAGACGAATGGACTAAGATGGGTGTTATGACCATGAATGTGGGTGAATTAGAGGCAAATTGAGGAATCTAGATAATGTGGATAATGTGAATGACTAATGGCCATTGTTATGATATTAATGAAGGTATAAACGCTAGCATTGGAAGGGAACGTGCAAGTGTAGAATAGTTCGACGGAAAGGTATGCAAGGCTAACCCTTCTTTCATAAGGCATGGTTCTTGGCCAAACTCCTAATTCCTCTATATGAGTATGTTGTCTTCACATTGTTGACATTCCGAGCTCATAAGCTCACAACCCTTGATATGTACTATGATTATACTATGTTCCTCGTATGACGAGTAAGTCCATAATGTAGATGTAACGATAATGATGAGGATAGTAATGATGACGAGAGTAAAATGAGATTAGAGATGCTTACGAGCTATGATATATGTATGTATGCCTATGAAGGGCTATGATAAGACCCCGAGCTTATGATGCCGGGTAAGACTATATGTATATGACTACGTATAAAGTATGTATACGATTACGAAACGCGCGCACACCTCTGCAGATGGTACGAATAACCCTGATGCCTTGGTAGGGCCAGGTATGAATGATCTTGAGCCTTGGTTGGCCAAGTATATATATAAAACACCGATCCTATAAGGTCGAGTATGCTATGTAAATGCTATGTATATGAAATGACTATGTATATAATATGAATATGAATGTGATAAGACTATGTATAGGGATACGAATAAGGACATGTATACGAATATGAGCACAAGTATGGTACGAGTATTATTATGGGATACGAACGACGATGTATGCAAGTAAGCGACATGATGATGATGATATTACTGTCTCCCCTCCTATGCTATTTTCATATGATATCTATTATGCTTCTATATTGATGTTGATCATGCTTTACATACTTAGTACATTCTTCGTAGTGACGTCCGTTTGTTTGTGGATGCTGCGTCATGCCCGCAGGTGCACAGGGAGACAGACTTGATCCATAGCTGCTTATTCAGAGATTGCATAGCAGAGCTCCATTTCTTTCGGAGCCGTAGCTTTTGGGTACTCATTCTTTTGTGTATAAAGTTATGGGCTTAGCGGGGTCCTGTCCCGCTCATACGATATGTCATACTCTTAGAGGCTCGTAGTCATGTGTATGTGGGTAGAGATGTTCAGCCATGTCGGCCCATGATTAGTATATCTTTTGTTGGCCTCGTCGGCCTTGTACTTATGATGTGGCATAGATGCCCACGATATGTTAAATGATGATGGTCGTCTAATGGGATCAGTATGATTAACGATAAGAAAAGTACAAATTGACTTATGGCTCACCTAGATGTTATGTTATGTACGATAAGGGGGTGCTCGGGTGGGGTAGCACCGGGTGCTCATCGCGGCCCCCTAGCCGGGTCGTGACAAATATGGTACTACCATCCTGTCACAACAACCCATAATATCACTGCCTCACAGTGCCACAACATAATAGCAACATATCTATGGCCACACACGACCAAAAGCATGAATATAAAGCATACATACCTTATATTGTTGAGGCTTCATCTTGAATCTCTGCTGGGTCGGAATAGGTGTGGATATGTGGATTTCATTTTCTATTCCACCTCCCAAGTCATTTCTTCTCGGTTGTTGTTTCGCCACAACACTTTAACTGAAGCCACTTCCTTGTTTCGAAGTCTTCGCACTTGCCTGCCTAGGATGGCAATAGGCACTTCTTCATAAGTTAGCTTTTCTGTCACTTGCACATCATCAATTGGGACAATCTTCGAAGGATCTCCAACACACTTGAGGAGCATTGAAACATGAAAAACTGGATGGACTGATTCAAGCTCCGAAGGCAAGTCCAATGCATAGGCTACATGACCCACCTTGCGGATAATTTTATAGGGTCCGATGTATCTAGGACTTAGCTTCCCTTTCTTGCCAAATCTCATCACCCCTTTCATTGGCGACACTTTCAAAAATACCCAGTCACCAACTTGAAATTCCATGTCTCGTCGGCGATTGTCCGCATAAGACTTTTGGCAACTTTGAGCTGTCAACAATCGATCTCGGATCACCTTAACTTTTTCTACTGCTCGTTGAATCAATTCAGGGCCTACTAGATGTGCTTCTCCTATTTCAAGCCATCCAATTGGAGACCTGCATTTCCTTCCATATAAAGCTTCATACGAAGCCATCTGGATACTGGAATGATAGTTATTGTTGTATGCAAACTCAATAAGGGGTAAGTGGTCATCCCAACTACCATCGAAATCCAGCACGCATGCTCGTAGCATATCTTACAAGGTCTGAATAGTATGCTCGGCTTGCCCATCAGTTTGCGGATGGAATGCCATGCTAAGCTTTACCTGGGTACCTAGACCCTCTTGAAAGGACTTCCAGAACTTGGCTGTGAACTGTGCTCCTCTATCTGTGATAATGGACAGTGGAATACCATGGAGTCGTACAATCTCCTTGAGATACAATCTCGCATAATCTTCTGCTGAGTAGGTGCTTCTGACCTGAAGAAAATAGGTTGATTTCGTGAGTCTATCCACGATCACCCATATGGAATCATACCTGCCTCGAGATCAAGGTAATCCCACGATAAAATCCATATTGATCACCTCCTATTTCCAAGTAAGAATTTCCATTGCTTGTAATAAGCCTCCTGGCGTTTGATGTTCGATCTTTACTTATTGGCAATTTGGACATTGGGCCACAAATTCTGCTATGTCTCTTTTCATGCCATCCCACCAATACATCATCTTGAGATCATGATACATTTTGGTCGCACCTGGGTGAATAGAATATCGAGAACAATGGTCTTCCTCTAGAATTCGTCGACGCAATTCTGCCGCATTCGGCACACATAACCTGCCTCGGTATCTAAGAATTCCATCCGTGGAAACTTAAAATGGGGACTTCTCTTTTCCATGAGAGGTGTCTCTGTAATGGCTCAACTGAGGATCTTTGTATTGCCGCTCTTTCACTTCCGTATTCGAAGATAAAACTGTGGGGTCACTAATACTAATCCTTGCATTACCCGAATCGATTACACGCACTCCAAGATAAGATAATTGGTGGAGCTCATGAACCATCTCTTTCTTTTCCGGAGGGACTTCACATAAACTGCCCATTGATCGGCGGCTAAGCGCATCGGCCACTACATTTTCTTTTCCGGGGTGGTACAAAATGCTAACATCATAATCTTTCAATAATTCTAACCACCGCCTCTGCCGCAGATTTAACTCCTTCGGTTTGAAGTTGTATTGAAGGCTCTTGTGATCTGTATAGAGATCAACATGCACACTAATGTCTCCACATTTTTAATGCATGAATAACCACAACCAATTCGAGATCATGAGTTGGATAGTTCTTTTCATGTTTCCGCAGTTGTCTCGAAACATATGCAATAACTCTACCGTGCTACATCAATACGCATCCTAATCCAACACCGGAAGGATCACAATACACCACATAACTATCTGGCCCTTCTGGAAGTGTTAAGACCGAAGCCGAGGTCAATCTGTCTTTCAACTCTTGGAAACTGTGCTCACAAGCATCATTCCATTGAAATTTAGCTGACTTCTGGGTTACCTTTGTCAATGGGGCTGAAATAGATGAGAAGCCCTCTACGAATCTTCTATAATAACCTGCCAATCCAAGAAAACTACGGACTTCTATAGGCGTCGTAGGCCTTTGCCAAGTCTTCACAGCTTCAATTTTCCAAGTGTCAACTCGAATGCCATCGTCTGAAACAACATGGCCCAGAAATGTTACAGAATTTAGCCAAAACTCGGACTTTGAAAATTTTGCATATAATTCTCGGGCTCGAAGAATGCCAAGAACGATATGTAAATGATCTGCATGTTCTGATTCTAAGCGAGAGTACACCAAGATGTCATCAATAAATACTATCACGAATAAATCCAAGAGTGGCCTGAATACATTATATTCATCAAATTCATAAACACGGCCGGAGCATTAGTTACTCCAAACGACATCACCCGGAACTCATAGTGGCCATATCTTGTTCTAAAGGCTGTTTTGGGAATATCCGCTTCTTTAACTCTCACTTGATGATAACCCGATCTCAAGTCTATTTTTGAAAACCATTTAGCACCCTGTAGCTGATCAAATAAATCATCAATCCTCGGGAGAGGATATTTGTTCTTTATCATGACCTTGTTCAGCTGCCTATAATCGATGCACATTCGTAGGGAACCATCTTTCTTTCTCACGAACAAGACTGGTGCTCCCCACGGCGATGAAATGGGTCTAATAAACCGCTTTTCAGGCAAATCTTTCAACTGCGCCTTTAGCTCTTTCAATTTTGCCGGAGCCATTTCGTAAGGAGGAATAGAAATAGGCTTAGTGTCTGACAACACATGAATAGAAAAATCAATCTCCCGCTCGGAAGGAAGGCCTGGAAGCTCTTTCGGGAACACATCCGGAAATACATTCACTACCGGAACTGATTGAAAAGTTGGCGACTTTGCCTCGGTGTCATGTACTCGGACTAGATGAAAAATATAGCCTTTAGCTATCATCTTTCTTGCCTTAAGGCAGGAAATAAACCTACCCTTCGGAGATGCTACATTACCCTTCCATTCAAGCACGAGCTCTGTCGAAAATTAGAATCGAACCACTTTCATTCGGCAATCGACATTTGCATAACACGAGGCCAACCAATCCATACCCATAATTACATCGAAATCTAACATTTCCAGTTCAATCCAATCAGCTTTGGTCTGGCGATCACATATCACAATTACACAATCTTTATACACTTGTGTAGCTATCACGGGATCACCAACCGGAGTAGATACCTCAAAAGGTTTGATGGGCTCAGGTTTCACCCCAATACAACCAGCAACATATGGAGTAATATAAGAGAAAGTAGAAACCGGATCTATCAATGCGTACATATCACGGGAGAATATAGACAATGTACCTGTAACCACATCCGGGGAGGACTCAAGATCCTGCCGACCGGCTAAGGCATATACACGGGGCTGCGTGGCACCTAAAGTAGATGCTACCCCTCTGCCTCTACCTCGACCTGCTTGTATCTGGGGAGTCTGCCCTACCGGGCGCACTGAGGAAGCTGCTGAACCTGTGGGCTGAATCCCAACTCTACCACTCATCGACAGGTAATCTCTTATCATGTGCCCAACCTGACCGCAAGCATAGCAAGCATCCGAACCTTGGCGACACTGTCCACAATGTAATCTACCGCATTGGCTGCATCGTAGTACTGGGGGTCTTCTTTGACTATAATCTTCCCTGAACTGGGAATCTGAGGCCCTCAAACTCTGGCCCTGCCCTGAACGGAAGGAGCGATCAAATATCCTACCTGCGAATCGAGGAGGTGTACTAGTCACCGACTGGCCCGAGTACCTGGAATGTGTCTGTCTTGATCCCCCTCTATAATCACTGCCTATTTCCATAGATCTGGCTCTCTTGCTTTGTCTTCTATCGATATCACGGTCACCTCTTTGTGGTTGTTGTCACCTCTCTAGATTCTAGGCACGGGCTTGTATTCGGGAAATATCCATCTCATCTTGCAACGAAGCCGTCAAACAATCTTTAAATAAATGTGGTCCCAAACCACTTACAAATCTATGTACCCGATCTCCCATGTCGGCCACCATAGACGGGGTATATCTAGCCAATGAATTAAATTGCAGGCTATATTCCCGGGCACTCATGCTTCCTTGCTTTAGATTGAAAAACCTATCCGCTCTAGGTCGGCGGACCTCGGGTGGCAAGTAATGACGAATAAAAGAATCTACGAATTCTTGCCAAATCGGAGGAGGCGCATTCTCTCCTCTTTATAATACCCAATTATTATACCATAAGACTGCCAGATCCCGGAGTCTATAAGATGCCAACTCCACGGATTCAGTTTCGGAGGCATGGACAATCTTCAACGTCCTCAAAATCTCATCAATGAAACCTTGCGGGTCTTCATCCGGCTTTGACCCGAAAAACTCCAAAGGATTTAGACTCATAAAATCACGGGCTCTGGTACTTGCTGCCCGATCACTTGAACCGCATTTTGCCGCTATGCCTGTGCGGCAACCAATTGTGTCAATAGGTGTATGGCCTCGGTCACTTATTGACCCGAAGCAACCAGTGGAGGAATTGGAGCTGGAGCTCCTCCTTGTTCTTCCACATTAGGCGGGGTGGAGGAAGTATTAGATGGAGCCTCATTCTGTGACTCGCCCTCTTCTACATTCATAGGAGGCTCTCTTTGTACCCGCCTCTTTGTCGTAGTCTTGCCCTTCTAGGCGGCTGTAGCTTTTCCTTTTGGCGGCATTCTGAAATCACAATACACTATTAGGGAGGATAAAATCTTATACACGGCTCTATCGCACGATCTCATAGAAGAAAGATGGTCATTTTTCCTAAATGCCCTGTAGCCTCCTGTTTATTAGTGTGGCGCGCAACACACCATAAACAAGACTCTACTAGACACAGCTCGTAGACACTTCCTCGGACTGACCTGCTCTGATACCACTTTTGTCACGAACAGACTGGGGGCCGTGACGGGTACCCAGGGCCAACCACCGAGCACCACTCGTTCTACTACTTATCATGCTCATTAACATTCTTTTATCATATTCATACTTAAACTATAAGGAAATCATCTTTTATTTGAAGGTATAAATACTTTTATATACATGAGCCTCTCGGCCATCAAAAGGTTAATATACATATATACAGTAGTAATCTCGTGAGACCATATAACTCACACTGTGTATCTACGAGCCTCTACTGGAGTGCTAGACATAAGGACGAGACAAGACCCCGTCATGCCCAAAATACATATACATATGCATGACTATACACAAAAGAATCATCATAAGCACCTCCGAACAATGGAGTGCTCTCAATCAGCTACTTGCTCCTACGAATCCGGATCAAGCTCACCTCCCTGTCTACCTGTGAGCATGAACACAGCATCCTAAGAACATGGACATCAGTACAAACATTGTACTAAGTATGAGAGGCATAAACAATGAAATATGACAATGATATACAAGAAATATCAATATGGAACATCTGTATCTGACTGTCAAATATAAAAGAGATAATGCATGTTGGCTTACTCATAATCATCATCATGTCATGTATGCAAAAATGTATAAGCCGCCCGTCCATATAGGTAGGGTGTAATAATGTATAAGCTGCCCGTCCATATTGGATCGGTGTAATAAACATAACATTAGCCGGCGTCCAGGCCTCCCACGTCCGGGGTATCATCTCATGCCGCCCACTAGTAGTGTCTTCCCATGCCATCTGGCCATGGTGTATACGCTACCTGCCTTAGCGGTGACTGCTCGGCCATATAGGCGCGGTGTTATATCCCAATATGCTCATCCTAACATGCTCATCATAATATGCTCATCATATCTTCTCATCATAATATACTTATCATAGTACATGCATAAGGCTCAAGGACAACTATACTTTATCGGGGACGTAAGGTCGTGATCCCCCGACTTCATTATGGTCATTCATTGACATTCTGGCTCACCTTGAAGGAACTAACATATGAGGTGAGTGTAAGCAATAAATAACATCATTTATATTATAGGATCATCATATCATACATTTTAGAATCTCTATACTTTAACTCATCATCATCACTATAGGACTCATAACATATCTCTTATCTTATATCGCTATTCATGGACATAGACCTTTAGCTTTCCGGAATATAAGAATTCATGAAAAGGAAAGAAGAGTCACGATATAGGATTCATTCCATTAGAAAGAAAGGAATAGCCTCACATACCTTTTACGTTTAACTAAGCTATCATTCGCTTGTTCTCCTTCAATGTCACGTTTCTACCTTCAAGAGAGAATTCACATTAACATTAGTTAGTCGACTATAAGAACGCGCTACTATTTCTAGGGAAAATTGAGCAACATTTCCTTTGTTTATACTACTTTCCCCACATTCTATATCAACTCTTAAACGCTCACAACAACATTCACAATATGGAAGACAACAATAATCATTTGTATACATTTATCACAATTCACCATTTCTCTTCAATTTCTCCACAATTGTGGTTATGGCTCATTATCGCGTTTTATCATATATAATAATTATTTCATGGTCTAAACGTCATTTACGATGCATTTACAATCACCACAACCACTATTCATAGTTCACCCCAACCACTATTCAACAATGACACTATTCACTTATTTATGACCCATTTTCTATGTGTTTCTACAATTCAAGTGTCTTTGCCTTCCAATACCTTAAACAACATGATATGGTCATGAAACTTAGCTTAGATGATGGTTGAACAAGCCTTGAATGGAAATATTCTTCTAGCACCAAAACCCTATTTCACCTCTCTTGGGATTTCTTGGTTTGGATGACTTTCACTTAGGTTTCATACACTTGTTTTCATGGATTTGGTGTTGTTGATATTGGTTTTCCCTTGAATTCTAGTGGATGAGTGATGAAGAATATTCTAGAGGTTTCTTGACTTGTGGAGAGAAAAATGGAATGAGAAAGGTCCCTTATATTAAATCACAAAAGTTGTCTCGACCAACTTATACTGACCAACATACGGTCCGTATATGTTTCACTGACCGTATGTTTGTTCCAGTGAAGTATGCTATGCTGGGCTGAATCCACGGTTGGACATACGGTCCATGGATTTTATACGGCCAGTATGTCTGGCCGTATAATGTCCAGCTTTCCGGGACTTGTTCTCGTCGACTCGTTTGATCTCTGATCCTTATGGAACCTTCTTAACACTTGTTTAACATTTCAATACCAATCTAAGGGACGTTTTTACTTGTCTCTAAGATATCATTATGCCCTCATTAACTCGTCGTCCATAATTCCTACCCGATACATAACATATCCTTTACTTTCTTCGTCAAACTTCTTACTTTACGTCTAATGTCTTCGAATCTCGACTAAGGTCATTAAATGCTATCTCCTACTTATCAAATCACCATATACATTTTACTCTTCGCTAGGCTATTCACTATACGCTAACGGGAAATTTTCCAAGGTGTAACAATAATGACACCATACCCGACCATGTAGGTTCAGTGTCATCCATACCCGGCCATAACAAGGCTTGGTGTTGTCCGTACCCAACTGCAGTGGTGTGCGCACAATAGACATCATACCCGACCATATAAGCTTGGTGTCACAATATAGCTACATACATTTATGACATACATAAGTATCCAAGAGACACATTACAATACAATCGGGGTGACATAAAGTCAGTAGACCCCCAATTTCTATTATTGAATCACTATCATCATCATCATCATCATCATTATCATCATCACTATTATCATCGTCATCATTATCATCATCACTATCATCATCATCATCACTATGAAGAGCTTTTACCAAGAGTATCTTAAGAATATTAAAAGTCATGAACTTCTAGCATTTCTAAGAATAGAACGTGGTGAATAGCTTAGATGGCATCTCTAGAATTGAACTCATCATCACAATAATTATCATTATCAACACAAGGAACATTGTCACAATATCATGAGAATCTTGAGAAGTATGAACTTCTAGCATTTACAGGAATTGGAATATTCTAGATATCACGTATAGGTTCACAATGAGGAAACCATGCCTTTAGAAAGAAGGGTTAGCCTTACATACCTTTAGGTCTTCTTAACTACTTAATGTTCTCCTCCAAAGTCCGCAAATTCTACATTCAAGATGATTTACACTAAGGATATGTTTTGAAAACACTTCTAGGTTTAAACCAGTGATTTAATGAACTAACGAAATTGGGGCAGCATTTTCCCTATTTGTCAACTTTTACCATATCACAAAACAACTCCCAAATGAAAATAATAACATTCATAATACCACATTAAAGAAGTTACATTCAATTCAATGTCAAATTTAGCAAAAATCCTTTTTTTCAAATTCATCTCATAGTCATCTTCTTCGCTTCAACATTTATGACTTCTCCACTTTAATTCTTTTCCTTTCCAAGGGTCACTAAAACTATATATCAGCTCAATCATGTAAATGATAGGAAGATCATACCTTATTATGGAAGAACTCCACCTTTTCCAACTCCTTTCAAGACCAAGTTTATCACAACTTTGAAGAGAAGCAAGAACAATCACCTTCCATGGATTCTATTTGGGTTTTGATGTGGATCTTATCTCTTGTTGATATGGAAAGGTTTGGTGTTTTATGGAACCTTCAAGAACTCTCTATAAGTGTGGGGATATAAATGTGGGAGGTTGGAATGAAAATGAGGTCTTCAGGGATTTAAAAAGGTCGCTCCCCGCTCACACTTATGGTGGAGATGTGGCATCGCACGTGGGATATACGGCCGCATCTCCCCTCCTCTCCTTAGGTAGGAGGCTGGGAAGTGAGGGTGGAAAATTTGGGGAGTTCTCTTCCCATATGCGGTCCAGCATATAGAATATGCGGCGGTATATGGCCCCAATTTGCCCGGTTTCGCGAAAATGCGTTCTCTTTGATTCGTTTGACCTCCAATCCTTATGGCACCTTCTTGGCACTTGTGTAAAATTTAATTAACCATCTAAGGGGACCTATATCCCCCCCCCCCCTCAAGCCATTGCTAACTAATGTATAACTCAAATAATACAAAACCTTCCCAAAACATGATTCAAATTTCCAATTCCTTCAACGAACTTACTTTCTTCATTACATATGACTCTGAAACCTTAAGGCACGTACTTGGAATTATTAGATAACATCCTTAACCTTATAAGGGCTTCATATTCACTTTAGGCTTGTGCTAGTCAACTCATAATGCGAATGACACGAAATTTCAAAGACGTAACATTCCTCCCCCCTTAGGAACATTCGTCCTCAAATGTTAGGCTCTTTGGGGATTCTACAAAAATATCGCCAGAGTTTTCCATGTAATATGTCACTACATCCAGTCACAGCAACCCAAAAAATACAATGCCTCATAGGGCTATAGCAACAACAACAAGAATGGCCACACACGACCAAGGAATCATCAAAAGAAAGTGTTACATACCTAAGGACAAGGATGCCTCTATCTGAATCTCTTCTGGGGGTGGAAATAAATGTGAATACCTAAACTTCATATCTTTCTCAGCTTCCCAAGTCATTTCTTCCCTATTATTGTTTCTCCACAAAACTTTAGCTGAAGCTACATCTTTGGTTCTGAGTCTCCGACCTTGTCTATCTAGAATAGCAATAGGAACTTCTTCATAGGATAGTTGCTCAGTAACTTAGACATCATCTATAGGTAAAATTCTGGAAGGATCTCCAATGCATTTACTAAGCATCGATACATGGAAAACCGGATGGACTGACTCTAAATCCGAAGGTAGATCTAATTCATAGGCCACCTAGCCTACCTTGTGTACAATCTTATAAGGCCGAATATACCAAGGGCTAAGCTTCCCCTTTTTACCAAATCTCATGATGCCTTTCATCGGCGACACCTTCAAGAATAACCCAGTCATTCACTTGGAACTCTAAATCTCGTCGCCGATTATATGCATAAGATTTCTGACTCCTTTGAGCTGTTAATAATCGATATTGAATAAGCTTAACCTTTTTCATGGCTTGTTGGATCAAGTCTGGCCCTATTAGATTAGTTTCTCCCACTTCGAACCACCCGATTGGTGATCTACACTTGCGCTTATATAAAGCCTCGTACGGGGCCATTTGGATGATGGATTGATAATTATTGTTATAAGGAAACGCAATAAACAATAAGTGATTATCCCAACTACCTCCAAAATCTAACATACATGCCCGTAACATATCCTCAAGAGTCTGAATGGTGAACTCAGCTTGTCCATCAGTCTGTGGATGAAATGCTGTACTAAGACTCGCATGAGCCCCCAAACCTTCTGAATGACTGCCAAATATTAGCCATAAACTGTGTCCCCCTATGAGAAAAAATAGATACTGGGACACCATGGAGTCGTACTATTTCTTTGACATAAAGCTTTGCATAATCATCAGCTGCGTACGTAGTTCTGACTAGTAGGAAATGAGCTGAATTCGTAAGTCTATCCACAATTACCCATATAGAATCATACTTAAGCTTAGAACGAGGTAAGCTTGCGATGAAATCCATATTAATCAGTTCCCACTTCCAAGTCGGAATTTCCATAGCCTGCAACAATCCACTGGGCTTCTGATGCTCAATCTTTACCTGCTGACAGTTAGGACATTGAGCTAGGAATCCCACAGTGTCTTTCTTCATTCCATCCCACCAATATATGTATTTAATATTATGATACATTTTCATCGCTCCCGGATGAATAGAATAACGAGAACAATAGGCTTTCTCCAAAATCTAATGACGTAATCCTGCAACATCCGGAACACACAATCTGCCTCGACATCCGAGAACCCCATCTGCAGAAATTTCAAAGGAAGGCTTCTTCTTCTGAGGAAGTGTATTTCTGTAATGAACGAACATGGGATCCTCATACTGGCATTCTTTCACCTCAATTACTAGTGACCAAACAGCTGAATTCTGAATGGTAACTCCCATACTGCCCGAGTGTATTACCCGAACTCCTAGGTTAGGTAATTGCTGAAGCTCACGAGATAACTCTCTCTTCCCTGGCTGAACATCACATAAGCTTCCCATATATCTACAGTTAAGAGCATCAGCTACGACGTTCGCCTTCCCTAGATGATATGGAATGATAACATCATAATCTTTCAACAACTCCAATGTCACGACCCAACCCCGTAGGCCGTGACTGGTGCCCGATCTGGACACCCGTATACGTACCTGTTAAATATAATCAAACTGAATCTATGAACAATACGGAAACTTGCAAAAGAACTCAAACGGTTCATAACGTCATCACATATGTATAGTCAGATAGACTGTCTCCTGAGGAGTCACAACTGATCAAATCATAAAATGATACGCAAGCCGACAAGGCTGCCACTACACATCAATATCATATCATATGCAAGCCGACAAGGCTGCCATCACAGACGGACATATCCATCGCACATCGTTTAGACACAGCTGAACAGAACTTATACACAACCCACACATATGTCTACAGACCTCGAAGAGTACTAACAGTGAAATATGACGGGACAGGGCCCCGTCGTACCCCTGGATAACATATACATACATACATATATATATATATATATATCATAAGATCTGTACTAAAATTCTAGACTCCGGAACAACGGAGCTCTCCAAAAACGCTGAGTAGTAGTCCTATGCTGAAGGGTCGCCAAACCGACTATCTGTACCTGCGGGCATGAAACGCAGCCCCCCGAAGAAAGGGGGTCAGTACGGAATATGTACTGAGTATATAAAGCATGAAATACAATAAGGAAGATCATAACTGAAGTAGAGATTCCAGGAGACAAGTATGATAATCAAGAAATCACTGTACCTGTGCCTTACGAAACAAAATCAAGCATATCATTATCTTATACCGTACCCGGCCCATTATGGGACTCGGTGAATAAAATTATATCATCATATCATCATACCATCATATCATCATATACATATACCATACCCGGCCTTCTAGTGAGGGACTCGGTGAATAAAGTCGTGTACACGTATACCGTACCCGACCCATCAAGGGACTCGGTGCCATAATCATATCATCGTATCATCACATCATCATATCATCGTATAACGTACCCGGCCCTCTAGTGAGGGACTCGGTGAACAATGCAGTGAAACTGTGCACGAATACATACCCGGCCCGGGACTAAGTGAAAGACATATTGAGACATGCACGTGTGGAGTAGTGAGCAACCATATGCAAGTTAAAACATTTTCAAAGACTCAATGGAATAATCAAAACGAACTGTCATTTGAAAATCAAGACAATAGTCATATCAAATAGCTTTCGAATACCACTCGGAACATATCAAACATCCCTAGAATGTCATCATGAAGTATATCAAAGAGCCTTAGGAATCGTAGTCATATGTCAATATAGTATGAAACATCTTATAGAAGTCTGGACATTAGTTATCATAGAGTTCCTAAGAATAGGAACTGATATACATCGACTATTATCCAACGTACAGAAACTGAAGAGGGAGGCTCAATCACTTAAGAGTTCTAACATCAAGAAGTGAATAAGAATCATGAATCACACTCGAAACTTATGAATAGAATTACCCCAAAGCTCATATCATTCATCACTTAAATCTAAGACATGCCAAAAGAAAGAAGGGACAACTTTACATACCTGTTAACGATTATTCGCAAACCCGTTCGCTCCGTCGCTCTTTTAGCCTATTTAATATAAAAGTAACGTTATCGTTAGTAACTACACTTTCTAGTTCGTCAATCCGTAGCCCATCGCGTATAGAACTTATTCTTTGGCTTATACTTTCTCGTTAAGGGTTTTTCATTATTTAAGGACTTAACGAAAATCGGGCAGCATTTTCCCTATATATTCGCCTAACCCGAATTTCAAATTATTCTCCTGTTAACACTGAAATACCAACAACAGAGATATACATATAAAATTCTCACAATTCAACCCATAACAATTCCAACAACCCAACAACTTCTCCAAATCCATTTCAACCCACAATTTCCCATAACATCAATTTTATGCATTTTCTCACTTACAATTTCGTCCAATCCAATTTTAATAACTCCATTATAACACTATTAACACAATTACACCATAAAACAAGAAAATCTTACCTTAATTTTCTCGGAGAAATGTTTACTCTTAATTGCTCCAATTTCGCAATTTCTTCTTCCTCGATTCAATACCCAATGTTGCTATCACCTCCTTGAACTTGTAAATCACCTTGGAATTAAATCAAAGAATTTTTTTTTTAAACAGCCATGGCTGGCCGTGAATAATAGTAGCCATGGCTGCTTTTTTTTTTTCTTAAGCAATTTTTTGTGAAATGAATTTTAATTTGCTAATTTGTTCATCCAACCATATATATATATAGTGTCCCTCAATTGGACACGTGCTACCCCCCCCCCCCCCATGACTCATCAATTTTGATTTCTTGACTTGTTATTTCATTTTTTTTATTTCGGGTGGGGCCCACAAGTTGTAATTAAATTAATTAATTTTAATTAATCACTAATCCTTGCTTAATAATCTAATCACAATTAATTAGTCCCTAATCTCCAATAATATTTCCATACTAAAAAAATTTATAAACAATTTATGTTCTAATTAAAATTGAAAATTAAAGATTTCTATTTCGTGTCTGAAAATGATTCCGCCTCCAATTTGAGTCGATTTACTTGCGAATAATTCGACGTATAAATATACGGGGTGTAACATCCAACCATCGCCTTTGCCGTAAATTAAACTCTTTCTGCTTTAAAATATACTAAAGACTTTTATGATCCATATAAATGTCAACATGAACACCATACAGATAATGCCTCCACATCTTCAATGCATGAATCATAGCAGCTAACTCTAGATCATGGGTTGGATAGTTTCTCTCGTGTTTTCGCAACTATCTTGAAGCAAAAGCAATAACTTTACCATGCTGCATTAACACACAACCCAACCCTACTCCTGAAGCATCGCAATAAACAACATAGCCCTCCAACCCTTCAGGAAGTGTGAGAACTGGGGACGAAGGCAGCCTATCCTGCAATCTCAGAAAACTGCACTCACAAGCATCCGTCCATTGAAATTTAGCTGATTTCTGAGTCAGTTTAGTCAATGGTGCAAAAATCGAAGAAAAGCCTTCTACAAATCTTCTGTAATAACCTACCAAGCCTAGAAAACTACGAACTTCCATATGTGTTGTAGGCCTTGGCCAAGTCTTCATAGCTTTGATCATCAGGGTATCCACCCGAATACCGTCAGCTGAAATAATATGCCTTAGAAAGATCACAGAATTCAACCAAAACTCACATTTTGAAAATTTTACAAATAGCTCCCGAGCCTGAAGAACTCTAAGGACGGTACGTAAATGATCTGCATGTTCCGCCAGGATTGTGAGTATACCAAGATATCGTCGATGAACACAATCACGAACAACTCTAGGAAAGGTCTGAACACATTGTTCATCAAATCCATGAACACTGCCGGTGCATTAGTCAATCCAAACGACATTACTCGAAACTCGAAATGACCATAGTTCTGAAGGTTGCCTTTGGAATATCTTTCTCTCTAACTCTTACCTGGTGATACCCGGATCTTAGATCTATCTTTGAGAACCATTTAGCACCCTGTAATTGATCAAATAGATCATCAATCCTTGGAAGCGGATATTTATTCTTGATCGTTACCTTACTCAGCTATCTGTAATCAATACACATTCGCAAGGAGCCATTTTCTTTCTTACAAACAATACAGGGGCTCCCCACAGCGGTGAACTAGGTCTAATAAAGCCTTTCTCAAGCAGATCCTTCAATTTCTCCTTCAACTTTTTCAACTCTGCAGGAGCCATTCTATAAGGAGGAATAGATATGAATTTAGTATCTGACAGCACATCAATAGAGAAATCAATCTCCCGCTTGGATGGAAGACCTGGAAGCTCGAAAACACATCCAGATATTCATTCACCACAGGGACAGATAGAAGAGTTGGCGACGCTGCCTCTATATCCTGAACCCGAACTAAGTGATAAATACAGCATTTAATAATCATCTTTCTTCCCTTGAGATAGGAAATAAACCTACCTCTCAGAGATGCTGTATTTCCCTTCCAATCTAAAACTGGTTCTCTCGGAAACTGAAAACGAACTATTTTGGTTCTACAATCAACATTGGCATAGCAAGAAGCCAACCAATCCATACCCATAATGACATCAAAATCTACCATTTTTATTACACCTCGGAAAAATTTCATGTCATTGTACAGTAAATAGACTAACGAACGGTGAGGCGTATGTGATGTCCCTACAAGTAAGAAGGGGTAATTAACAATTCTAATTAAGATTCTAAAGACATTCGAGGCAAGAGAAGAAACTTCGTTGAAGAATGTCAAGCATATGTCGTGTTTTGAAAAAAGGGTTAGCCAAAGTACCGAGCTAATGTTGGTTTAATAATGCCTTGAGGAAAAGTTATAACACTCCTTATATTTCTAATGAAGTGCTAAAAAAGTGCTAAGAAGGTTCCATAAGGATTGGAGATCAAACGAAATGACGAGAGTAACTTAAGAAAAATTGAGTTATACGACCACTTATACGGTCCGTATAAGGGGTCCGTATAACCCCAACAGAAATGGGGATTTCCCTGATAGTGAAATACGGCCACTTATACGGACCGTATAATATTATAAGGACCGGATAAGGGTCCGTATAAGTCCCGTCGGGCTGAGTATTTTCCAAGTATAAATATATGTTCCCAATTCTATTTTTTCATTCTTCACGCTTCTCCACTTCTCTCAAGACCTCTAGAAGGTTCCACATATTTCACTAACATAAATTCAAGGGAAATCAAAGATCAACATCATTAATCCAAGGAAATCAAGTGCAAGGAAGCTCTCTAGGGTTGATGGAAGCTAGAATCTCTTTGGAGTTGAAGTAGGGTTTTTCTCCAAGTGAAGCATTTTCATCCAAAGCCCATTTCTACACAATCAAAGGTGATTTTTATGATCATTTCATGTTATTTAGAATATTGAAGGGTTGAAAGACTTGGATTATGGAAGAAGGTAGAATATGGAGCTCAAATGTGAAAATAATGGTATTCTTGAATAGTAGTTTGACATGAAACATAATTCTTGAGATGTTATTTGTATAATCTTGTTATAAATGGTATTAAGAATATCGGAGCAGCATTATATGTGGATGGGTGTGGTGTTATACTATGGCTAGGGTTATGAATAACTTTGAGAGGGGATTTTGAGAATTGAGTAATGACTAACTTGACGAAGCTTATCGATTATGATGTTGTGGGTGTATTGTTGATGTTTGGGAGTTGTTATATTATATGGGAAATTTTGTAGAAACAAAGGAGACGCTGCCCAATTTTTATTAGCTTTTAGTCACTTTAGCTTAAGCTCAAGTATGTTATCAATTATCTAATTCTAGTACGAATTCTCTTGAATGTATATTCATGAACATTGGAGGAAAGTGTTTAATTGATAAAGTGGAAGAGACGTAAAGGTATGTGAGGCTAGTCCCTTTTTCTTTCTAAGGCATGATTCCTATAATATGACATTCCTTTATCTTTCCATGATTTTCTCATATTCCGAAAACCATGAGTCTATGATTATTAAGAGCTTCTCATGAAATAAAGATAAGAGATGCGTTGCGAATATGATAATGATGATAATGAGGCTAAGTCTAGAGATTCTAAAGCTTATGATATGATATTCTTATGAAGCAAATGATCCTTATATGATTCCTTGATATTATACATTGTTGCTAGACTCACCTTATAATGCTAGTTCCTTCAAGGTGAGACATGATGATCATGACTACTCAATAATGGAATCGGGGGGTTCTCGACCTTACGTCACCCCGATAGAGTTGTAGTATTTAATTGATTCCTAATGCATGCTTTATGATGAGTATAAAATGATGAGATTACACCGTGCCTAGACGGCCGAACATGTCACCTCTAAGGAGGGCTGCTTCGAACTACACTATGCCTAGATGGCCAAACATGTCACCGCTACAACGGGCTGCTCATGATTACACCATGCCTAGACAGCCGGACATGTCACCGCTAAGGCGGATGCTTATGATTACACCATGCCTAGAGGGCCGGATATGACACCACTAGTGAGCGGCGTGCGATGGTTACCCGGACGCGGGTTAACAATGATGATATATTTGATATGTATAACACGCGTCTTCCTTTAAAGGTTAAGCAGGCGTAGTATTCTCCCTAAGAGGCAATTGACGTACAGGTTATATCTTTGAGTCACGTTTCGTCATTTCGTTATTATGTTAGTATTACTCATGCCTTACATACCCAGTACATTTTTCATACTGATGTTGTTTTTTGGACGCTATGATCATTCGCACAGGTAGACAGGGAGGTGGCCCAGATTTCTAGGAGCTACTCAGTAGATTTATAGGAGCACTGCACTATTCCGGAGTTGCCATTTTTGGGAAATGATTTTGTATATATTTTGGCATAACGGGGTCCTGTCCCATCCTTATGTCTCAGTACTCTAGTAGAGGCTCGTAGATATGGATGCTTGGGTAGACGCTGTCTTATGGATACATCAGTGTATATTCTTGTATGTCATTTTTGCAGCCGTGAGGGCTTATGTATATTTATGTATTGCTTTGGAGATTATATGTGTCCAGGATGTGTATGATGACTAGCATAATGAGCGGTGCTCGGTAGTCAGCTCCGGGTACCCGTCATGGCCCTCTAGTCGGGTCGTGACAATTTTCAACGCATGTAGGTTAGCCATAGTATGATGGTCACAAATCACAACCATACAATTTCTATATACCCGACTAGCTATCACTGGGTCGCCGATGGGTGTAGACACTTCAAAAGGTTTCATTTGCTCGGGTTTTACACCCAATACAATTAGCAATATAAGGAGTAATATATGACAATGTAGAACCCGGATCAATCAATGCATACACATCATGAGAAGATACCGATAATATACCCATGACAACATCAGGAGAAGACTCAAGTTCCTGTCACCCCGCCATAGCATAAATACGGTGCTGAGGACCACTAGAACCGGGCGTTCCTACTTTACCTCTACTACGACTAGCTTGTGTCTGTGAGCCTTGCCTCGGAGAGCGTATGGATGATGAAGAACCAGCTGCTGATCCTCTGGGATGGACCCTACCCCTACCACCTATCGATGGACAGTCACGCATGATAGGGCCTGGCTGACCGCAGGCATAGCAAACATCTGAACCTAATCGGCACTGCCCCTAATGTAGCTTCCTGCAATGAGTACATCGTGGTAAGGGTGGTCTCATCAGGCCTGAATCACCCATGTACTGAGAACCCGAAACTCTGAAACTCTGATCCGGTCTGGAGCAAATAGGTCTATCGAATTTCTGGCTGGCAAATCGTGGAGGTGCACTAGTCACCGAATGCCCTGAGTGCCTAGAATACTGCTGCCTCTGCCTTCCTCAAAACACACTAGCTGGACCCGAGGATCTAGCCCCCATACTATAACCCCTATCATGCTCACGCTCATTCCTTTGTTGTTGTTACCGTTCCTCCAAATTCTGGTCATGGGCCTGAATGCGAGAAATATCCATGCCTTTCTAAAGTGAGGTTGTCAAGCACTTATCCATCAAATATGGCCCTAAACCATTCACAAACCGGTGAACGCAATCTCCCATATCGGCTACCATGGCCGGAGCATACTTGGGCAAAGAATAAAACGGAGGCTATACATTCTAGAGCACTCATAATTCCCTTTCTATGATTCAAGAACCTGTTAGCTCTAGCCCGTCGAACCTCTGGCGGCAAATAGTGTCAGAGTAAAGCATCTACAAACTCTTGTTGTACCGGTGGAGGTGTGTTGTGTCACGACCCAACCCCGTGGGCCGCGACTGGTGTCCTAACTGGACACCCATACGTACCTACCGGACGGAGTTAGCGTACTAACCAACTAATCAAATTAGACATACACAGATTCATACGGATATAGAATACATCGCACAAAATATATATATACATAGACTTAGACATAAGCCGTTAAGGCTATCACAGCAAGCAGGGTCCCTTATGTCGCAATCTCACACATACCCGTCCGAACAGTGACAACCCACAACCCACAAACATATCTACAGGCCTCTAACAGACATAACAGAATCAGATGACGGGACAGGGCCCCGTCGTACCCCAAATAAGCACATGTACAGAATATACAACAGCAAAAAGTGTATACCAAAAGTATGAGCTCCGGATCAAGAGGGAGCACTCCAAATCGCAGAACAGAGATCCTATACTGGTGGCGTATCACGCTATGCGTCTGTACCTGCGGGCATGTAGCGCAACCCCCGAAGAACAGGGGGTCAGTACGGAAAATGTACCGAGTATGTAAAACGGAAATATAACAACAATAATCATAATCTAGATCAGGGGTACAAAGTGTGGCTGACAAAATCGTAATCTGAGTCAGAGGTACAAAAATATGTCAGACCGACCCATAATTCAAATCAGACGTACAGAAGTGCAACAGACAGAGTCATGATCCAGATCAGATTTCCAGAAGTGTGACAGACAGAATCATATTCCAGATCAGACATACAGAGCTGTAACAGACAAAATCATGCATGCAGAGTCATAAGCATATACAGATGCAGATAGCATATACATACATATCAGATCCCGGCCCTTTAGTAAGGGACGCGGTAACAGATCCCGGCCCTCTTAGTACGGGACGCGGTGGACAGACAGATCAGATCATATGCCATCCTGGCCGCCATCCCCATACAAACATATCATCAAATCATATACAGATGTAAACAGAACCCGGCCCGCACACCGAGGGACGCGGTGAACAATGCAGTGGAATGTGCACGAGTAACAGAACCTGGCCCGGGCGCAGTGAAGGAAGCATTGAGGCATCCACGAACAGATTAATGAGAAACCATATGCATACAGACTCAATGAAACTGAAATAGTCTAGATGACAGATCAAATCGAATAATCGGATAAAATTCATAGTAGATACGCATAAACGTCATTTGGGATGGCACGACAGATTATGTCAGAATAAAATGTCTAGAACCGCTCCAGACGTCAGAATATATTATGAGACTCATAACTATGGTCATAACGCTTGTCATATAGCAGACAGAATAATAACCAAACGTTACTTGTGAGTTCGGACAGAAATGGGTTAATTAGAGCCTTACAGAAAATATCAGAAATACGTGGGCCCACCTTGGGCCGAGCCGAGTGGACGTACATGAAATTATGGATCATAGGTAATATGGAGTCATTCATGAGAGTCTTAAGGCATTCCGGCTCCATTTGTAAAAGTTGCCTACTTATAGGTCAATTTAGAAGAAACTGGTTCAATCTTACTGAATGATTTGGAGCCAATTTCAATCTCGAATTCCGAGGAACAGGGTCGTTTCTAAGGCTCGCATCTGAGCCTATTATATTTAGAACATGCCTAAGAAAGAAGGGAAAGACTTTACATACCTTGGTTGCGTCCTACGCTCGCTCAAACTCGATTCCCGTTTCACCCAAGATCTACAAATGGTCATGTTTACCAATTAGAAACTTCGAGCCTTTAGAACTTGAACTTTAACTCATACTTTTCTACAAAAATTTGGGCAGCATCTCCCCTATATATACGACATCCCCGAGATTTAACGCGGCTCCAAACATCAACAACCAACCCAACAACAATACCAACAACAAATGACAATCACCACAAAATACAACATAGTATAAATAGTCTTCTTTTCTACATAAAGCGACAACTTCTACCCAAACTTCATACCTCCAAACTAATCTTATTAATTTCACATCCCTTACTAATCACGACCATTACAATACGATTTGGAGGCATTTCATATCATTTCATTTTCACATGCTACAACATATATGTAGAATTCTTCCAATATAACAAGAGAAATATTCTTACCTTTCTTCCAACTTCAATCTTCCGCAAATGCCGCTTTCTCGCTAAACCAATTATATCACGTCGGAGAGCGTCTTGAGCTTACTATAAATACAAGAAGAACAAGATTTTTGGACCAAAGATTGATGAACACAATTTTTTCTCTCTTGGCCGAAACCCTTGGCCCTTTTGCTCTCAATTCTCTTCTTTTTTTTTTTGTTTGTTTCTTGAACTTTCTTGAACCTTAGCCCCTTATTATAATTCTTGATCACATGATAAATCACATGACCAATTTATGGGCTTGGGCCTTTAGTTGGCCGGCCACCCCAATTGGGCCTCTAATTTGTAATAATTGTTTTTTTGGGCCAACCCGGTTGGTCACGAGTTGGGCCTAGCCCACTGACCTTTCGACCTTAAAACGTCCATATCTCCTTGTACCGACGTAGCCTGCGAGCCCACGACCTATGGTTGGAAAGCTATTTCAATTATCTACAACTTTTATTTCTGGGCGTTTCCCCAAATTCGAAACGTATAATTCCGTTTTTGCCCCTCCAAGTCAGGTCATTCGAAAACGTTTTCTTAAAAATATTCGTTTGGAGGGCTTCCATTTTGATTTGGCCCCAGGGCCCTTCACGAGTTGTGTTTAACTTTACATATGCGACTCATATAACTTGTCACATGTCCCAAAAAGAATCTTGACGTGTGGGCCCCACCTCAGCTTACAAATAATTCGACGTTTGAAAATGCAGGATATAACATTCTCCCCCCCTTTAGAACATTCGTCCTCGAATGTTCGATTGACCTTAGGGGGTCTCGTGACACTTCGGGGAGGTTCCTTTCTTTCCTTCAAAATTTTTTACAATGTTACAATTGCCATCAACATCTTCACCTCTTGTCATACCTCTCGGTTACTTACAACGTTATCGTATTCCTACGTCATATCAAACAAATTCATAACTAGAGCCAGACGTACAGAAGCATATCGGACAGATCCATAATCAGAGTCAGATGTACTGAACTATGGCGGATAGATTCGTAGTCAGAGTCAGACGTATGGAATTATGTCAGACAGATCCGTGGTCAGAGTTAGACGTATGGAAGTATATCAGACAGATCCGTGATCAGAGTCAGACATACAGAGATGTATCAGACAGATTTGTGATCAGAGTCGGACGTACAGAGGCATAATCAGAGTCAGACGTACAGAGGCGTATCAGACGAAAACATAATCAGATCCAGAAGTACAGAGGCATAACAGACAGAGCTTCATCAAAATCAGAGGCGTAGAAGTATGGCATACAAAATAATGGTCAGAGTTAAATCACCTTCATTAATGCCTTCCATGTATTACAACATTTGTTACTGGAACCCACTTCTTAATTAATATGGTCACCAGATAAAAATCATACACATACATATACGTTTACTACTATCCTACTTGCAAACGTTTCCAACCGTTATTCAAACTCGCTCTGATTCCCGGGCGATATTGCGTTTCACCCATAGGTCTGCTTCGCTCTGCGCGACCCCTATAAGGGTACTGGCTATTCCACCTACTCTCTCTTTCGTTGGGTTACCCCCAAAGTTCCCATTTATCTTTTATAGTTACATTTACGAAAATTGGGTATACTTCCCAGGGGGGTCACCCATCCCAGAATTGCTCTGGTTCCAGCACGCTTAACTTCGAAACTTTCAAATGTTTTGGTGCGTTGTTGCTAATATAATTGCGTCGACTACTCCACACGACCTTTGTCACGTAGTTTAGAGCAGATCGGAGTCTTAATAAATTTTCGAAAAATTTCCGTAGCGGGTCCCACCCCTGTTTAACCCGCGCAATGACCATATCGCCCTTCTAAATTCTTAATATTCATTTTCATCTGTACGTATAACCATCTTAGACGGTTCTATTGGTTTGGATTTTATCTTACTTTTGCCAACACCCAGAAGGAGAAAATCGCGTAATACAACAGAGTACAGATCTATCAATACACATATTCCTCAAGAAAAAGATTAACAGTATACCTGGGTCTGCACTCGGGGACGCTCCTGGGTCCTGCCGGCCGGTCAAAGCATACACGCGGTTCAAGGGACCGCCGAAACTGGAAGCTCCTCCACGACCTCTGCCACGACTCGCTGGTGCCGGCATATCTCGCCCCGTGGGGCGCATAGCTACTGAAGGAGAAGATGAGCCGGCAACTGACCCAGTAGGTTGGGCTGAACCTAAACTGCCCTTGCACGGGCACTCCCTCACCATATGATCTGGACTGCCACAAAAATAGCAGGCACCCGTAGCGCGATAACACTCCCCCGGGTGAGGCTTCCCACAATAAGTACACCGGGGCATCGGTGGCCTAGACTGACCAGAACCTCTACTCACCTGCGGACCGGATGCTCTGGAACTCTGGCCGGCCCCAGACGAACCTGCGCCATCAAAACGTCTGCCGGCGAACTGCGTACCCCGGCCTGACGGAGGAAGAGACCTACCGGACGGCTGCTGAGACCATCCGCCTCGGAAATCTCCGGAATATCCCGCGGATCTGGCCCTCTTGGGCGGCCTCCTCTCGCGATCTCTGCTGGGCTGATCTGCTCGATGTCGGTCCTCCATCCCTTGGGCATAAGCCTGCAATCGAGCGACATCCATATCTGTCTGCGCCGCCATCACCATACAGGCATCAACTAGGTAATCATCCAGCCCCATCACATACCGGTGCATATCCTCCATATCGCCCACGATAGTAGGGGCATATCGGGCTAGGGAATCAAACTCTAGATTATACTCCCGGATACTCCTGCCTCTTTGCTTTAGCTGCAAAAACCTGTCAACTCTCGCCCGTCGCAGCTCCGGAGGGAGAAAGTGGCGAAGGAAAGCGGCCACAAATTCATCCCAGGTAGCTGGGGGAGCACCCTCACCCCTGGACAGCTCCCAGGACTCATACCAATTAGCCGCCACATCACGTAATCTGTGTGAGGCTAGCTCCACGGACTCGGTCTCCGTAGCCCTGACCAGTCTTAATGAGCGCCTCATCCCCCTAATGAAGTCATGGGGGTCCTCCTCGGGCTTGGACCCGAAAAACTCTGGGGGGCCACACGTCAGAAAATCACGGACTCTCAGGCTATCGCGCCTGTCATCGTCATCATCACCTCTCCGCCCGCGTCCGCGAGCCTGTCCGGCCACTATCGTCGTCAGCAGCTGCACGGCCTCTCTCAAAGTCCTGTTCTCAGTCTCTGGCTGGGGAGCTGGGGCCTCCGGGGCTAAGGGTGGGGCTGCTTCCGGCCCCTCCGGTAATGGTATAGTAGAACCTTCTGACTGGGGCACAACATCGGGCATGGTCTGGGGGTGGGCTCTGGTAACCCTCTGGGCCCGGCTAGTCTCCCCTGTCTCTGGCACTGCTTTGCCCTTCTGGGCGGCCGTTGCCTTCCTCGGAGGCATCGCTAAAAACATGACATTTTGTCAGAAAAGAAAACATCTTGATAGTACAGCTCTAACGCACGATATAAGATCCAAAGAAAGGGTAACATCCTGAATGTCCTGTAGCCTCCTGTTTATAGATGTGGTGCACGACACACCGATAAACAAGACTCTACTAGACACGGGCTGTAGACATTCCGAGGACAAACCGCTCTGATACCACTTCTGTCACGACCCAACCCCGTGGGCCGCGACTGGTGTCCTAACTGGACACCCATACGTACCTACCGGACGGAGTTAGCGTACTAACCAACTAATCAAATTAGACATACACAGATTCATACGGATATAGAATACATCGCACAAAATATATATATACATAGACTTAGACATAAGCCGTTAAGGCCATCACAGCAAGCAGGGTCCCTTATGTCGCAATCTCACACATACCCGTCAGAACAGTGACAACCCACAACCCACAAACATGTTTACAGGCCTCTAACAGACATAACAGAATCAGATGACGGGACAGGGCCCCGTCGTACCCCAAATAAGCACATGTACAGAATATACAACAGCAAAAAGTGTATACCAAAAGTATGAGCTCCGGATCAAGAGAGAGCACTCCAAATCGCAGAACAGAGATCCTATACTGGTGGCGTATCACGCTGTGCGTCTGTACCTGCGGGCATGTAGCGCAGCCCCCGAAGAACAGGGGGTCAGTACGGAAAATGTACCGAGTATGTAAAGCGGAAATGTAACAACAATAATCATAATCTAGATCAGGGGTACAAAGTGTGGCTGACAAAATCGTAATCTGAGTCAGAGGTACAAAAATATGTCAGACCGACCCATAATTCAAATCAGACGTACAGAAGTGCAACAGACAGAGTCATGATCCAGATCAGATTTCCAGAAGTGTGACAGACAGAATCATATTCCAGATCAGACATACAGAGCTGTAACAGACAAAATCATGCATGCAGAGTCATAAGCATATACAGATGCAGATAGCATATACATACATATCAGATCCCGGCCCTTTAGTAAGGGACGCGGTAACAGATCCCGGCCCTCTTAGTACAGGACGCGGTGGACAGACAGATCAGATCATATGCCATCCTGGCCGCCATCCCCATACAAACACATCATCAAATCATATACAGATGTAAACAGAACTCGGCCCGCACACCGAGGGACGCGGTGAACAATGCAGTGGAATGTACACGAGTAACAGAACCTGGCCCGGGCGCAGTGAAGGAAGCATTGAGGCATCCACGAACAGATTAATGAGAAACCATATGCATACAGACTCAATGAAACTGAAATAGTCTAGATGATAGATCAAATTGAATAATCGGACAAAATTCATAGTAGAAACGCATAAACGTCATTTGGGATGGCACGACAGATTATGTCAGAATAAAATGTCTAGAACCGCTCTAGACGTCAAAATATATTATGAGACTCACAACTATGGTCATAACGCTTGTCATATAGCAGACATAATAATAACCAAAAGTTACCTGTGAGTTCGGACAGAAATGGGTTAATTAGAGCCTTACAGAAAATATCAGAATTACGTGGGCCCACCTTGGGCCGAGCCGAGTGGACGTACATGAAATTATGGATCATAGGTAATATGGAGTCATTCATGAGAGTCTTAAGGCATTCCGGCTCCATTTGTAAAAGTTGCCTACTTATAGGTCAATTTAGAAGAAACTGGTTCAATCTTACTGAATGATTTGGAGCCAATTTCAATCTCGAATTCCGAGGAACAGGGTCGTTACTAAGGCTCGCATCTGAGCCTATTATAATTAGAACATGCCTAAGAAAGAAGGGAAAGACTTTACATACCTTGGTTGCGTCGTACGCTCGCTCAAACTCGATTCCCGTTTCGCCCAAAATCTACAAATGGTCATGTTTACCAATTAGAAACTTCAAGCCTTTAGAACTTGAACTTTAACTCATACTTTTCTACAAAAATTTGGGCAGCATCTCCCCTATATATACGACATCCCCAAGATTTAACTCGGCTCCAAACATCAACAACCAACCCAACAACAATACCAACAACAAATGACAATCACCACAAAATACAACATAGTATAAATAGTCTTCTTTTCTACATAAAGCGACAACTTCTACCCAAACTTCATACCTCCAAACTAATCTTATTAATTTCACATCCCTTACTAATCACGGCCATTAAAATACGATTTGGAGGCATTTCATATCATTTTACACAATATACACAAGATACACAAAATATACAAGTTTTCCTTCAAAATCATAATTCACTCAAAACCTCTAACTTTCAACATAAATGTTCACAACACATTTTTATGTTATCATTTCACTTACAACCATCACTATTTGCACCCTACAACTTCAATTCTTATAATTACATAACCTACTACAAGGTTACATATTTTCCTACATCAACCTTACAACATATTTTCCATAACAACAAGAACCATTAACCTTCCATTTTCATCACAAGACTTCAACAACTCGATTAACATACTAAATAATTTAATTCATATTCCTCCCTCCAACTAGAGGCATACGGCTAACACACACATATCCCCAACACACAAAATTTCATACTTTTGTTCATTTTCACATGCTACAACATATATGTAGAATTCTTCCAATATAACAAGAAAAACATTCTTACCTTTCTTCCAACTTCAATCTTCCGCAAATGCCGCTTTCTCGCTAAACCAATTATATCACGTCAGAGAGCGTCTTGAGCTTACTATAAATACAAGAAGAACAAGATTTTTGGACCAAAGATTGATGAACACAATTTTTTCTGTCTTGGCCGAAACCCTTGGCCCTTTTGCTCTCAATTCTCTTCTTCTTTTTTTTGTTTGTTTCTTGAACTTTCTTGAACCTTAGCCCCTTATTATAATTCTTGATCACATGATAAATCACATGACCAATTTATGGGCTTGGGCCTTTAGTTGGCCGGCCACCCCAATTGGGCCTCTAATTTGTAATAATATTTTTTTTGGGCCAACCCGGTTGGTCACGAGTTGGGCCTAGCCCACTGACCTTTCGACCTTAAAATGTCCATATCTCCTTGTACCGACGTAGCCTGGGAGCCCACGACCTATGGTTGGAAAGCTATTTCAATTATCTACAACTTTTATTTCTAGGCGTTTTCCCAAATTCGAAACGTATAATGCCGTTTTTGCCCCTCCAAGTCAGGTCATCCGAAAACGTTTTTTTAAAAATATTCGTTTGGAGGGCTTCCATTTTGATTTGGCCCCAGGGCCCTTCACGAGTTGTGTTTAACTTTACATATGCGACTTATATAACTTGTCACATGTTCCAAAATAAATCTTGACATGTGGGCCCCACCTCAGCTTACAATTAATTCGACGTTCGAAAATGCAGGATATAACATGTTGAGTCCTCTAGAAGATATCCAAATGGTATACCAATGAACCGTAACATCCCGTAATCTATAAGGGGCCAACTCTACCGACTCAACATCCGAAGCATGTATCACCTGTAATGTTCTCAACATCCCATCTATGAAGCCCTGCAGATCCTCATCCGGTTTCGACCCAAATAATTCTGAAGGGTTCAAACTAATATAATCGCAGCTCTGGCCATGACAGCTCTATCACTATGACCCGTAGCTTGCCGCTGAGCCTGTGCAGCGACTAACTGAGTCAGCAAATGGATGACCTCTTCCACTTCTTTGCTTGAGGCATCTGGTAAAGGAAATGGGGGGTGTTGGAGCTAGAGCTGAGGCTCCTTCATGCTCCTCTGAAGCAGGTGGGGTATGAGAGGACCGAGATGAAACCTCATTCTGGGGTCGCCCTCCTCCATATCTATTGGCGGTACCCTCTCAGTCCGCCTTCTTGTCACTGTCTTTCTCTTTTAGGTTGCTGTAGCTTTTCTCGTTACGGGCATCGCTGAAAACATAACACACTGTCAAGGAAAGAGAAATCCTTATATCATGGCTCTATCGCACGATCTATGACAAAAAAGAAGGTCATTCATTCTTAAATGCCCACAGCCTTCTGTTTATAAGTGTGGCACGCTTCACACCCATAAGAAAGACACTACTGGACACGGCTCGTAAACACACCCTAGGATAAACTGCTCTGATACCACTTTTGTCACGACCCGACTAGAGGGCCATGACGGGCACCCGGAGCTAACCTACCGAGCACCTCTCATCATGCTTTCGTAATCATATCTAGGTGAGCCATATGGCTAACTCAAAATTATCATGCATCAATAATACAAACTCCATCGAACTAAGGCACTCTTATATAAACATCATTAGCTATGCCCATATATACACAAGTCGACAAGGCTATTCAAAATGATATACAAAATATGAGCCGACAAGGTTGAAAGATATCTAGCTATACACATCTGTCTACGAGCCTCTACGAAGAGTATGCATTGTCATAAAGAAAAGACAGGACCCCGCCATGCCCATATATGTACACAAAAGAATAGTACGAACTACTGAAACTCTGGATCAAATGGAGCTCTTCTAAGCAATCTCTTTGGAAGCAACCTACGGGTCGAGTCTATGTCCCTATCTACCTGCAGGCATGAACACATCGTGCACAAATAAAACGATGTCAGTACGAACAATGTACTGAGTATGTAAGGCATGAATATTAACATAATAAAAACATGAGGAACAACATAACATAAATGAATCATTTATACCTCTTAAGATGTTTATCACGCTTACTCAACCTTTCTCTAAAGAAAACATTCCATACATGTACATATAATGATACCATACCCGACTATGTAGGTTAAGTGTCATCCATACCCGGCAATAACAAGGCTCGGTATTGTCCATACCCAACAGCAGTGGCGTGCGTGCAATAGATATCATACCCGGCCATATAAGCTCAGTGTCACAACATAGCTACATACATTTATGACATAGATAAGTATCCGAGAGAAACACTACAACACTATCGGGGTGACATAAAGTTGGTAGACCCCTGATTTCTATTATTGAATCACCATCATCATCATCATCACTATTATTATCATCATCATTATCATCATCACTATTATCATAATCATAATTATCATCATCACTATTATCATAATCATCATTATCATCATCACTATGAAGAGCTTTTACTAAGAGTATCTCAAGAATATTGAAAGTCATGAACTGCTTGCATTTCTAGGAATAGAATGTGGTGAATATCTTAGATGGCATCTCTAGAATTGAACTCATCATCATAATCGTTATCATTATCAACACAAGGAAAATTGTCACAATATCATGAGAATGTTGAGATGTATGAACTTCTAGCATTTATAGGAATAGGAATATTGTGGATATCACGAATAAGTTCACAATGAGGAAACCATGCATTTAGAAAGAAGGGTTAGCCTTACATACCTTTACATCTTCTTAACTACTTAACGTTACATACCTTTAAATCTTCTTAACTACTTAACGTTCTCCTCCAATGTCCGGAAAATCTACATTCAAGAGGATTTACACAAAGGTTAAGTCCTGAAAACACTTCTAAGTTTAAACTAGTGCAATTAACGAACTAATGAAATTTGGGCAGCATTTCCCCCATTTTGTCAACTTTCACCATATCACAAAATAACTCCCAAATGACAATAATAACATTCATAATACCACATTCAAGAAGTTACATTCAATTCAATCTTAAATTTAGCAAAAATCCCTTTTTCAAGTTCATCTCATAGTCATCTTCTTCACTTCAACATTTATAACTTCTCCACTTTAATTCTTTTCTTTTCCTAGGGTCACTAAACCTTTATATCAAATCAATCATGTAAATGATAGGAATATCATACCTCATTATAGAAGAACTTCACCTTTTCCAACTCCTTTCAAGATAAAGTTTATCACAACTTTGAAGAGAAGCAAGAACAATCACCTTCCATAAATTCTATTTGGGTTTTGATATTGATCTTTTATCTTGATGATATGGACAGGTTTGAAGTTTTATGAAACCCTCAAGAACTCTGAAGAACTCTCTAGAAGTGTGGGGAAATAAATGTGGGAGGTTGGAATGAAAATGAGGTCTTTGGGGATTTAAAAAGGTGGAGATGCGGCATCGCATGAGGGATATGCGGCTTCATCTCCCCTCCTCCACTTAAGGAGGAGGTTGGGTAGTGAGGGTGGAAAATTTGGGGAGTTTTCTCCCCATATGCGGTCCAGCATACATAGTATACCGCTGTATATGGCCCCAATTTCCCAGGTTTCGCGATAATGCATTCTCTTTCATTCGTTTGACCTCCAATCCTTATGGAACCTTCTTGGCACTTGTGTAAAACTTCATTAACCATCTAAGGGGCCCTATAGCTCCCCCCCCCCCCCCCCCTCAAGGCATTTATAACCAATGTATAACTCAAATAATGCAAAACCTTCCCAAAACATGATTCAAATTTCCAATACCTTCAATGAACTTACTTTCGTCGTTACATATGACTTTGAAACCTTAAGGTACATACTTGAAATTATTAGATAACATCCTTAACATTATAAAGGCTTCATATGCACTTTAGTCTTGCGCTAGTCTAAACATAATACGAACAACATGAAATTTCCAAATTGTAACAGGGTGCTGGAGCTAGAGCTCTTCTATGCTCCTCGGGAGCGGGCGTAGTATGAGAGGACCGAGATGGAGCCTTATTCTAGGACTCGTCCTCCTCAATCTATACAAGCGGTACCCATCCAGTTCTCTTATTTGCCACTGACTTGCCCTTCTGGGCCGCTGATGCTTTTCTCGTCATAGGTATTACTTAAATCATAGCACACGGTCAGGAAAAAGGGAATGCTAATGACATGGCGCTATCGCACGATCTAAGATCAGAAAAAAACAGTTTTTTTCTAAATATCCTGCAGCCTCCTATTTATAAGTGTGGTGCAATTGTCACACCCCGTACTTTTGGAGAAGTACTTATCAAATTTGAACATAATTATGTTGAACTATGGCTAAGTTGTTACACCCCATAGTTTTGTACGTTGAGATTCGTTAGGTGTTGGTTGTTTTAAGTATGGACACTGGAGTTACCATCAAGGATATATGAGATTATATGCACCTATCTTATGGCTATGAGGGTTTAAGTTCATATAATAAGCTATGAAAGGATTGGAGGACAAGTGAATTAAGGAAATAAGTTTGTTGGGATTTTGGAGAAAAGCTGGGGGACAATTTTGGGTCGACTTCAAAGAGATATATCTCCTAGTATATCAAGGGTTAAAGGTGTTTTAAGAGCCTAACATGAAGTTCGCTGAGTCTAGTTTCCAATACAACAAACCGTTCGTAAATACTACATCGGGGTAGGGAGTTATGGGCGTTTTAAAACAGACTGCCAGAAGCTCGCGAACCTACGCGAAAATTCTAGAAATCATTTAAAAGCCCACCAATTTCGGCCCATTAGCCCCAAACCGAATTGGACTACTATATATACCCCTTAAGTCATCTAAATCATTTAATCTTTCACCATTTTTCATCTCCACACCTCTCTAGAACGCCCCACAACATTCATCCAATATCCAAACCTCCCCAAACCTTCCCAAATCCTCTAGAACCTTCCTCCAACTTGCACAACATACATGAATATTCCTACAAGTCTATATGACAATTTTGGTCATTTCTATTTCATTTATAGCATAGACCCAGGTCCTAGGAAGTCTTAGAAACTTCTCCAAACATATTCCAACATATTTCCAAGCATAAACCAAGGATCAAAGTGAAGATTAAAGTGGCTAAGGGTTTCTAAGTGAGGTCTGTACTTGTCTCTTCTTATTGAAAATGTTTGGGTGAGTATTTTTAAGGTGGCGAAACCATGAAATTGAAGTGTTCTAAAATTTTGAGGTAAGATTTCATATTAGTTTCATGTTTATGAGTTTGTTTGGTAATTATGTTAAGATTTGAGGAGAAGAAAATTGGAGGAAAAGTTCAAATATGCATTTGATGATATTTTGAGTTGTGAATTTACTTGAGTTATAATTATTAGTATGTTTTGAGCATAATCTTGTTATGAGGGATAATAATGATGTTAAGGAATTGTCGTATACAGGTGTATAAGGGGTTGTATGAAGTTGTTGTTATGGATTGATTAGGAAAAGAAGTTTTTGGATGGAATGGAGTATATTGGTATTGATAATGATGTTGTTGATGTTAGTGTTGTTATTGTTGTTGTTATTGTGATTTCGGGATAGGGATATAAACAGGGGAGATGCTGCCTGAATTTTTGTAGATTCTAAAGGAGTTTAATTTGAAGACTTAAGATAAGCATATGACGATAAGCCTAACAATAGTATGAATGGTTTTATATGTAGACTTCAACACAGGAGGTAGGTTGGAAAGTCGAGAAGCCAGCTTCCAGGTATGTTAAGGCTATCCTTTCTTTCATTTTGGCATGATCCCATGATATGAACGAACAAACGAGAAAGCGAGCTTCCATATTACTCTACTCTTAGAAGCTCTAGGAGGACTTCAGTCTTTGATATTCCTGTAGCCCTTTTATGATTGTTCCTTGACTTCTTAAGTACCGAAAGGACATCCATAGGTTGTATGTTTCTATAATGGTGTCTATATCCCGAAGGGGACATTCATGAGGTTTTTATTCATATGCATTTCATATTAGATTTTTAAGTCTCGAATGAGACAAATGAAAAAGGGAAGAATTTCCCATTTTGAACTAAAAGTTGCTCTGAAGGGAGTCTTTTGATGTTTTACAAAAATTATCATGTATCATGATTTTATGGGGAAGGGGAAAGGGATATGGCATTATATACGCAAACCACCTGATCAGCTTATATATGATGATTGAGATGCTCGAAGGGGCTGCCCGATGGGGCCATTATGATATGATGTCCGACGGGGCGAAGCTCGAAGGAGAGAATAGGTAAAGGTGCATATACATATATACATGTTTTTGAAAGTACATTATTCATATTCATGCTCCCTAGCGACAGTCACAAGTACAGGTTGACTCCTACATTCTTTTTATCCTTTGAATCTTGATACATTGTTTCATTTATGCCTTACATACTCAGTACATTATTCGTACTGACGTCCCTTTGCCTGGGGCGCTGTGTTTCATGCCACACAGGTGCAGTCAGATGAGTAGAAGACACTCGCTATAGGATGTTCCCGGGCTATCAGATAGTTAGATGAACTCTATTTCTATTCGGAGTATTGAGGAGTCCTAGTACATATGTATAATATATGTGTCATATGCATTGTGGGTACGTCGGGGTCCTGTCCCGACCTATGTTATGGTATCTTGGTTCATGTTAGAGACTTTGCAGACAATGTGCTGTGGATAGTGCGTCGAGATGTCGACAGTTGTGTAAGGCCTCCACATAAGTCAAAGTGTTCATATGCATTGTTTTAAAGATTTTATTGTGACTAAAAGTTTTCTTTGACTAAACGATAAGGGAGAAGTCCCTGACATGATGAAAGAGTTCTATTACAAAGCTTTCATGTTTTACTTGATGGAAGCGTCATTTCATAAATAGAAGGTTCACAAAAAGGTGTGACTTATGAATAGAATGGTAGTATGGCACTCAGCCGAGTAGGAACTTGGGTGTCGATCGCGGCCCTCTGGTTTGGGACGAGACAAAAGTGGTATCAGAGCAGTTCGTCCTAAGGGCTGTGTTATACCCTGTATTTTTATACGTCGAATTATTCGCAAGCAAATTGACTCAAGTTAAAGACGGGATTACTTTCGGATATGAAATAGGAGCTTTTAATTTTGAATTTTAATTAGAACACAAATTGTTTATAAATTTTATTTAGTGTGGAAATATTATTAGAGATTAGGGACTAATTAATGGTGATTGGATTATTGAGTAAGAATTAGTGATTAATAAAAATTAATTAACTTAATTACTAATAGTGGGCCCCACCCGTTTTAATAAAAATAAATATAACTCAACAAAATATTTTTGGTGAGTCATTTAGTGGGGGTAGACGTGTCAACATATGGAAAACCATATATAAGTTAGTGGCTAATGAAGAAATCAACTTTGATTTCATTTCACAAAAAAAAAATCAACCAAAGTTTAAGAAAATTACAAAACCTCCATGGCTGCTCTCGGCCAGCCAAGGTGTTGAAGGAAAAATTGGATTCTTGAATGTTTTGATCAAGTTTCAAGTGCATTTCAAGTTCAAGGAGGTGATAGCAACATTAGATATTGAGTTGAGGAAGAAGAAATTGTGAAATTGGAGCAATTGAGCGTAGAAATTCCTCTGAGTAAATCAAGGTAAGATTTTCTTATTTTGTGGTATAATTGTATTAATGGGGTGTAATGGAAGGATTAAAATTGGATTGGATGAAATTGGAAGTAAGAAATTGCATGAAATCGTTGTTATACGAAAGTGTGGGTTGAAAAGGATTAAAAAGGGTTATTGGATTGTTAGAGTTGTTTATGGGCTGAATTGTAAGGATTCTATATGAATATTGCTATTGTTGTCATTGTTGGTATTTCTGTGATAACAAGAGGATAATTGGAAATTCGGGCTAGGTGAATATATAGGGGAAATGCTGCCCGATTTCCGTTAAGTCCTTAACTAATGAAAAACCCTAATCGAGAAAGTATAAGTTAAAGAATAAGTTCTATAGGCGATTGGTCACAGATTTATGAGCTAGGAAGTATAGTTTACTAACAATACCGTTACTTTTATATTAAATAGGCTAAAGGGGCAACGAAGCGAACGAGATTACGATTAATCTTTAACAGGTATGTAAAGCTGTCCCTTCTTTCTTTTGGCATGTCTTAGATATAAGTGACGAATGATATGAGCTTTGGGGTAATTCCATTCATAAGTTTCGAGTGTGATTCATGATTCCTATTCACTTCTTGATGTTAGAAATCTTCAAATGATTGAGCTTCCCTTTTCAGTTTTCTATACGTTAGATTGTAGTCGATATATATAAGCTCCTATTCTAAGAGACTCTACGATAACTAATGTCCTTGACTTCTATAAGCTATTTCATATTATCTTGATACATGTGTATGATTCCTAAGTCTCTTTTGATATGATCTATAATGACATTCGAGGGATACTTGATATAATTGTCGCTATTGATACTCAGGTGTTAATCTCTTCTTCTTATTCTGTTGAGTCTTGATAATGATTTAAATTGCATATGGTTGCTCACTACTCTGCTCGTACATGCCTCAATATGTCTTTCACCGAGTCCCGGGCCGGGTAAGTTATCGTGCACAGTCTCACTGCATTGTTCACCGAGTCCCTCACTAGAGGGCCGGAATATGATATATATATATATATATATATATATATATATGATGGAGTTATGCTGTGTTATGGCGTTATGATGTGTTCATGGAGTTATTCTGTGTTATGGCGTTATGATGTATTTATGGAGTTATGTTGTGTTATGGCGCCAAAGACGGGGTGGCGACCATGTTCACCGAGTCTCATAATGGGCCGGGTATGATATATGATATTGACATGCATGATTTATGTTTCAAAAGGGCAGGTGTTTTGGTATTCTGGACATTGTACTTGTTTTCTGTACCCCTAATTTCAGTTATGATCCTTTTACTGTATTTCATGCTTTATATACTCAGTACATATTCCGTACTGACCCCCCGGGCTGCGTTTCATACTCGCAGGTATAGATTGTCGGTTTGGTGACCCTTCAGCATAGGACTTCTACTCAGCTGTTTTGGAGAGCTCTGTTTTTTCGGAATCTAGACTTTTGGTTCAGATCTTATGATGTATATGTTTGTCCAGGGGTACGACAGGGCCCTGTCCCGTCATATGTCACTGTTGATACTCTTAGAGGTCTGTTGACATATGTGTGGGTTGTGTATAAGTTCTGTTCAGCTGTGTCTATACGATGTGCTATGATATGATGTCCGTCTGTAGTGGCAGCCTTGTCAGCTTACGTATCATTTTGTGATTTGATCAGTTGTGACTCGTCAGGAGACAGTTTATCTATACATATATGATGACGTTATGAACCGTTGGAGTTCTTTTGCAAGTTTCCATATTGTTCATAGATTCAGTTTGATTATATTTAACAGGTTCGTATACGGGTGTCCAGTTCGGGCACTAGTCGTGGCCCACGGGCTTGGGTCGTGACAAAAGTGGTATCAGAGCAGTTCATCCTCGGAGTGTCTACAGACCGTGTCTAGTAGAGTCTTGTTTATCGGTGTATTGTGCACCACATCTATAAACAGAAATCTACAGGACATTTAGGATGTTACCTTTCTTTCATATCTAAGATCGTGCGATAGAGCCCAGCCATAGGAAATGAAATTCCTTATACTAACCCTTGATTTCAGCTGAAGTATGACATCGATAGAAGGAAGCGACTGGTGATATTGGAAGTTACAAAGTACACAGGTAAGTAACGGTGCGAAAGAGGCATGTCGGATGAGGTAAGAATATTGAGGTATAATCGACATGTAAAGTTGAAGAATGAAAGGGGAGGTAGATCGGAAGGTATAACAGGATAGATCGTTAAAGGATCTGGTACGTCTCGAGATGCGATATGTGAGGTAAGTTCCGACACCTTTATACTTTTTACTGGAAATTGGGAGCCCTGTGTGGCTATGATACAATATGATACATGCGTATATATGTTGGCCCTCTGAGGCATTGTTGGTATTTCCTGCGTGCAGGTTTTGGGGTAGTAAGAAGTACAGAGGAAACTCTGCCCAAATTTTCCCAGAAATAGAAAAAGAAGAGAATGAGATATAAGTTCATAATATGCCTTGAAAGTCGATACCGATAGGGGAAAATTTATTATGTTGGATTAAAGCTTTAAGAGATACCCTCCATGTCATCCGTAAGAGGCACCATTGTTATTTGAAAAAATTTATTTCGAAGAAGCGTATATAGGCAGCAAATTCGCAGTTCATTTGGACGGACCAGAATATTTTCCAACCACATTTTGCCTTAGAAAAAGCTCATGTTGAAGGGCAAAAACGTCTAGCAATTAAGTTTCACTTTATTGGAAGAGTACAAAGCATACAACAAGTAGTTTGTGAACTAAATAGTTCGTTCATGACCCAAAAAAAATAAATCTGAGGGTAAACTGTGTCAGTTAAGCGATGAAAGTCTCGTGGTGCTTGTCGAATTTTAGTTCTTCATGTGTGGTTTTGGAGGACGCTTCATGGTGACGTAACCTTGGAGTGGGAGTGTTCTTGTGTTCTTTGAGTTTATTAGTTTTAATCAACTAGTTGGAGATGGAATTCGTGGAAGGAAAACTCAAACTTGTGAGCTGTCATGGATCATGTGTTCCACGTGTTATTGATGAAATACTAGGATGATTCGGAAGAGCTTGTGATAATAAGGGATGATTTAGAAAAAGGTGGCAATTCTTAACAAAACATTTTATTGAGGTATCGAGTGAACCGATAAGTAGGGAAAGTTCAGAATAGAAGTCAAGTGGTAACGAAAGTGCAAGCGAGCACAAGAAGAAATGGAGATAATAGAAGGAAAAAGATAAGAAGAAAGCGATGGGATTACAGTGTAGCGATATGTTATGACGTGTATAGCTAAGAAAACGAGTAAAATAAGCGACAGAATTGTGAAAGATCAACCTAAAGATGGATGACCAACGAGACAGAATGAATGCCAGAAATGACTGGTATGATAAGAATAAATAGGGATGAATAGAATATACTTTGAAAATGAGAAAGCGGCATCGACAGAAGAACGACATCGACAGAAGAAAATGACTGATGATATTGGAAGCTACACAATACGCAGGTAAGCAATGGTATGAAAGACGTAAGTTGGGGAAGTCATTTGAAGTATGATAGAAATATAAAGTTCAAGATCGAAAAGGGAAAATAAACAGGAAAGTGTAATAGGTGCAGTTTGAGTTGGACATGAGAGGTAAGTCTCGACATCTTTATGCTTTTATTTGAAATTATTAGCCTTGTGCGGCTATGATACGATATGATACGTATGTATATATGTTGGCCCTGTGAGGCATTGTTTGTATTTCTGCGTGCAGATGTTGGGATAGTAAGAAGTATAGAGGAACCTCTGCCCAAATTTTCCCAGAAATAGAAAAAAAAACTGATTGTCTGATAAGACTATATGTTATGACGATAAGGGAAATCTTTCTGAAAATTCTTATAGAACCTTACGGGACCAATTTAACATTCGAGGACGAATGCTCCTAAGTGGGGGAGAATGTTACACTCCATAATAATCCGTGCTACTTGAAGTAAAACAAGAAAGAATGAGTTAAGAAGGTTCAAGGAAAGTTAATCGAGTTAGTAAGAATATCGTTATATATATATGGTTGCCTTAAGTATCCCGAGGTGACATGGTTACCTAAAGGATTTGAAATCGCGTTATGAGTATGTATATGAGGTAATGTGAGTGACCTTTTAAAGTATTTGAGATTATTAGTAATGATATAGAAGATGGACAAAAGATATGAATATACTTTTGCGATTGGAGTTTCGTCGAAGCTTTGTGAGTTCTCTAGTTATGTTTAAGGTTATTGTGATTCTCCGTGTTATATCCCGCATTTTTCGCATTCGGATAATTTAAGGTAATTGCGGGAGATTAAGAGCAAGATTATACTTTTGATCTTGTTTGGTGTACAAGTTGTTTATAAAAAATTTTGAAGTGGAAATATGGAGAAAGGCGAAGGGCAAATTTGGAAGTTGGAAAAATGCTTCATGAATTACATAAACTAGCTAAAAATTCAAGTGGGCTTGAAACATTTTTTTTAAGACAAAATTGAGGCCCAACCGGCCATGGCAAGCAAAAATTGGCCCAAGCCCATGTCTTGATTTAATCCAAGTGAATAAATAAATTAAGGGAGGCTTATCACTTAACATTATTCAAGAACTTTCAAGAAAGAAGAAAAAAAAGAATTGAGAGTAAAAGCCTTGGAGGCTTTCGGCCATACAAAAATTTTCCAAGAAAAGTTGATAAACATTTGTCCAAAAATCATTTCCTACCAATCTAAGGGTGCTTAACAAAGTGGAGTGGTTATTGAAGCAAGAAAAACACATATTCATACAAGTTGTGGATTCTAGTCAAGTGGAGAATTGAGGAAAAAGGTAAGGTTTAATCTTTTTTTTTTTGGTATGGAGGCTTGTCCATGTTGTAGTGTATGAAAATGAATGGAATTCATGAAGAACATGAATATAGAGGTGGTGGCCGTGTGGTGTATATTATATGTATAGCCGTGTGTGTGTGTTGTGTGTTGTGTGTTGTGTTGTGATATGTTGTGTGTTGGTTATTGTTGTAAAGTATAGAAAATATGAAAATTCTTGAAAATATGTATATGGGGTGTGTTGGCCGAATGGTGTAGGCTATGGAAATGTGTGGTGAATTAATTTTACTTAGTATGGTAATTGTTGTTATGGTTGTAAATGATATGTGGAAAATGGAAGTTGAATGAAATTGGATAGAATGTAGTTGTGTGTGCATGATATGGCCGTGTAGTGTGTGGTGTGTATGTGGCCGTGTATACTTAATGTATAGTCGTGTATACTGGTGAGTTGTGAATGAATAATGAGCGAGTTGTAATTAATATCTTAGTCGTTGTGTTGTAAATGTTATATCGCAAATAAAGGGTTGATAACTTTGGTGAAGTATTGATAATTGGGAGATTATGTATATTGAAGGAAATATGTGAATTGTTAGTGCGATTGTTGAATTATGTTGATAGTTTGGCCGGGTTGAATTCCCGGATTGTGTTTGATGAGAATTTGACTAAATTGAATATCGAGGATGGTATATTTACAGAGGAAATGCTGCCGAAATTTCGGTAGCAAAATGTTTCCTTAAGGTTTTTACTCTAAGTATACTAATGGAAGTTTTGGTAAAAATGACCAATTCGCAGATTTTGACGAAATTGTGACGTGAATTTGGAATAGCTAAAGGAGCGGAAAGAGGTATGTAAGGCTTCACCCTTCTTTCTATGGCATGTCTTAACTAAAAGAAGTCGGGTACGAGTCTCGGGAACAGCCCTAATCCCCGGAATCCGCACCTAAAGTTTTCAACTTCTCGTTCAATTGAATTGAAGTAAAAAGTGTGCAAAATGATGAAAAGACCTTCTAGACCCCTATAACTTTCCTAAGTGGGACCCGATTACCCTAAGACTCATACAAGTAACGCTATGACACGTAATATGGGTAAATTGTATACGCTACCTCGTCCGGCCCGAGGTGGGCCTGTTAATCTCGGATCTTCCTATAATCTTGGTTAACGTACTTGAATGTGAATCCAAAGGGGGCCTTCGATCCCGATTTCGTCACCAAGTGATAAGTACTATGACTACTCCAGCGGGAGTGTTTCTATGATGATAATGATGATGACAATGTCGGACAAGAGAATGTAGCTATGATAAGTACGACCGTAACGACTCTACGACTAAGCCAAGTACTTCATATAAACATGAAAGCGATAAACTAATTTTTGAATCATATTTATATTTTCTAGTTATAACTTTATTTTCTAAAATACCTAAGATTTCATTTTCGGTTACTGTAACACTATTTTCCGTTGACAGTTTCGCCTTAAAATACTTGTTCCTTCAAGGTGAGACAAAACTATCACTAGCATTCCGTAATGTAATCGGAGGTCACCGACCTTATGTCACCCCGATGGATACATGATTTTCCTTGGCTCTCTTGTGCGCTTATATGACATATATATATATATATATATATAAAACGGGTATACGTGTATGGGTATGTATATATATATGACAAAGTAACTGTATATAACACATGTATATGCATAAGGGATGAGTAAATGTACGTGTATGTGGGGAAATAGGGAAGGGCCACTGCTATATCACCACCTGATTCAGCTGGATTCCATCCTGGACGCGGGATGCCCGGACGCGGGATATGGGAAGAGCCGTACGCGGCGACTGTATACATATATATATGATGTATGATACATATGTAATGTAATGTGTTGGGTCACCGTTGGGGAGGGGGTTGGGAGAGCCGATGTATTCGGCGCCTGTAAATGTGAATGAAAGATACCATTATTGAAATGTACTGTTTTCTGCACACGAGAATAAGAAATATAAAAATGTTGACCCCTGTGCCCATGAAAAGAAACGTTTCAAAGATGAAAAGACAAGCCTACATGACAGCCGGCCTAAAGAGGGGCCTTCCTATGTACAGGTTACGTTCTTGCCTCGTTATACACCCTATGGCTCCGTGATATTATTATTGATTGTACTCTATGTTACTGCTTGCATTGTTTTCCATGCCTTACATACTCGGTACATTATTCGTACTGACATCCCTTCTTGTGGACGCTGCGTTCATGCCGCGCAGGTTAGCAGGTATACGGATCGGGTTTCTAGGGCTCTATTTGCAGCATTGGGCAGCGCTCCAATTGTTCCGGAGCCTTATATCATCGGTACTATTTTGTGTATGTATTTTCGGGCGCGACAGTACTCGGCCCTTCCTATGTATAAATGTACTATGTCTAGAGGCTCGTAGACAGATATACACAGTCAGCTATGTACAGTTAAACGTATTGTATTTTGAATGGTTCGCGTCCCTGTGTAACGCGATATTAGAAAGATTACTGCTAATGTTAATGAAAAAAAAAATGTGCCACTGTTCATACAGGATAGCGAAGGGGTGCTCAGTACAAGTATCGGGTACTCGTCACGGCCCCTAGTCGGGTCGTGACAGAAGTGGTATCAGAGCAGTTCGGTCCTAGGGTTTGTCTACGAGCCGTGTCTAGTAGAGTCTTGTCTATGGGTGTGTAGCGCGCCATACTTATATACAGGAGGCTACAGGGCGTTTAGGAAATATGACCTTCTTTGTGTCCTAAGATCGTGCGATAGAGCTATGCAATCAGGCTTCCACATTCCTTTCCTAATCCTATGCTATGGTTTCAGTAATGCCGCCGAAGAGAAAGGCTACGACGGCCGAGAAAGCCAAGAGGGTGGCGGGCAGCAGAGTCGAGCGGGAGCTAGAAGAAGGATAATCTCATAATGAAGCTCCCCCTCAGACTTTTCCTGCTCCCCCTGCACCGACAGAGCAGGGAAGAGCTCCAACTCCAGCCCCCGCACATCCGGTTCCGCCGCCAGCAGTTTCGGGCCAGCAAGTGGCAGAGGCCATCCAGTTACTGACCCAGTTAGTCGCCACACAGGCTCAGCGGCGAGATGCAGATCCGGGAGATAGGGCGGTAAGTGCAAGAGCCCGTGGCTTCATTACCCTGAAGCCACCAGAGTTTTATGGGTCAAAACCAGAGGAAGACCTGCAGAGCTTTATAGATGAAATGCTGAGGACTCTGGGGATAATGCATGCTTCAGATACAGAGTCAGTAGAATTGGCTTCGTACAGGTTGCGGGATGTAGCAGTATTGTGGTATAATAGTTGGATATCCTCTAGGGGAGTAAATGCCCCTCCCTCGGTCTGGCAGGAGTTTACAGAGGCATTTCTACGACATTTCCTACCACCAGAGGTTCGACGGGCTCGAGCCGACACGTTCCTGAACCTTAGACAGGGAAATATGAGTGTTCGGGAATACAACCTTCGTTTCAACTCGCTAGCCAGGTATGCCCCCGCCCTGATAGCTGATAGGGGAGACCATGTGCACCGGTTTGTAAGTGGGCTAGGGCCACATTTGGTTAAGGAGTGTTTGACGGCCTCACTCCAGGACGGGATGACTATTACCCGCATCCAGGCCCACGCCCAAAATCTTGAAGAGCAGTATCAGACACGGAGAGAGGAGAGCTATCCAGATAGGGGTTCCAGAAAAAGAGGCAGATTTTCCAGGGGTAGGAGCGAGTATAGAGGGGGGGCAGGCACAAGAGCTATTTGGGTATTCGGGCCAAACAGCGGCCAGTGCACCTCCTCGATTTGCGGAATGGGGATTTGACCAACCTACCAATTCAGGAACAGAACAAGGCTCTAAGGCTTCAAGACTCCAGTACAGAGTCGATTCTAGCAGGACGGGGCTTCCCCCACCACGATGTGCTCGGTGTGGCAAGCCACACTCTGGGCAGTGCTACCTAGACACCGGTGGTTGTTTTGCCTGTGGTCGGACTGACCATTTTGTACGTGATTGCCCACTAAAGGACGGAGGAGGCCAAACTCAGCCAACCGGCTCAGCGATCGGTTCATCGTCGACCGTGCGCCCTCGTGGACAGATTTCTCAGGCCCCAGCGGGCCGCGGCCGAGGTAGAGGAGGGGCACCCAGTTTAGCTGGTCCTCCGCACCGCCTATATGCACTGACAGGACGACAGGACCCTGAGCCTCCCGCAGACGCGGCCACAGGTACTTTTTCGGCATTTTCTATGATATGTGTATTAATTGATTCAGATTCTACCTTATCCTACCCTGCCCTTTGTATTGTCGAACATACCAAGAATTTGGAAATTTGAGTGAAGGGTAGCCACCCGCACGGGTAAAAAAGTGAATATTTGTGATCACGAAAGCTAAAATAGTCATTAAAAGAGAAACACACGCTATGAGTGCGTTCGAATATTGCCGAGACCCCAACTTGACCCATTTTATGTGATATAGGTAAAACGGGGAAGCGGAAGTAAAAATGCTAATACCGGGACACTGAAATGCATCAAAGTTCCAAGGTTAAGCGTGCTCAGGTGGGAGTAATTCCATGATGGGTGATCCCTTGGGAAATATGCTGAAAATTTCATAGATGCGGAAACAAGAGACGAGTGTAAAAGTAGGTAGCCCAGAGTAAATTGGGGTGTGGGAAGTGGTTAGAAACCCCACACGAGTCACATAGGCCGAGCCGGACTAGACTAACAGAAAAAGGGAAGTCGTGACAACGGAAAGCTTTGGGAACGAAGGAGAAAAGTACAAATGTCATAGGGTGAGGCCAATATTGAGTCCACACTAGCTAAGGCAAGGAATCCCTAATATGGCGGTATACGGGGACATGACTAGTGAGGGGATAGACGCGGCAGACGCCACGAAGGAGGAATTACAACTGTAAAGATCGCAAAGAGAGCAACCTAAGCTCCGAAGATGGACATGCTAAGTGACATGAGGTATCTAAAAGGGAGACCTCCCCGAAGTACTATACTATGTTATGAGGCCAGTTTAACATTCGAGGACGAATGTTCTAAAGGGGGGGAGGATGTTATATCCCGCATTTTTCGCATTCGGATAATTTAAGGTATTTGCGGGAGATTAAGAGCAAGATTATAATTTTGATCTTGTTTGGTGTACAAGTTGTTTATAAAAAATTTTGAAGTGGAAATATGGAGAAAGGCGAAGGGCAAATTTAGAAGTTGGAAAAATGCTTCATGAATTACATAAACTAGCTAAAAATTCAAGTGGGCTTGAAACATTTTTTTTAAGACAAAATTGAGGCCCAACCGGCCATGGCAAGCAAAAATTGGCCCAAGCCCATGTCTTGATTTAATCCAAGTGAATAAATAAATTAAGGGAGGCTTATCACTTAACATTATTCAAGAACTTTCAAGAAAGAAGAAAAAAAAGAATTGAGAGCAAAAGCCTTGGAGGCTTTCGGCCATAGAAAAATTTTCCAAGAAAAGTTGATAAATATTTCTCCAAAAATCATTTCCTACCAATCTAAGGGTGCTTAACAAAGTGGAGTGGTTATTGAAGCAAGAAAAACACATATTCATACAAGTTGTGGATTCTAGTCAAGTGGAAAATTGAGGAAAAAGGTAAGGTTTAATCTTTTTTTTTGTTATGGAGGCTTGTCCATGTTGTAGTGTATGAAAATGAATGGAATTCATGAAGAACATGAATATAGAGGTGGTGGCCGTGTGGTGTATATTATATGTATAGCCGTGTGTGTGTGTTGTGTGTTGTGTTGTGATATGTTGTGTGTTGGTTATTGTTGTAAAGTATAGAAAATATGAAAATTCATGAAAATATGTATATGGGGTGTGTTGGCCGAATGGTGTAGGCTATGGAAAGGTGTGGTGAATTAATTTTACTTAGTATGGTAATTGTTGTTATGGTTTTAAATGATATGTGGAAAATGGAAGTTGAATGAAATTGGATAGAATGTAGTTGTGTGTGCATGATATGGCCGTGTAGTGTGTGGTGTGTATGTGGCCGTGTATACTTAATGTATAGTCGTGTTTATTGGTGAGTTGTGAAAGAATAATGAGCGAGTTGTAATTAATATCTTAGTCGTTTTGTTGTAAATGTTATATCGCAAATAAAGGGTTGATAACTTTGGTGAAGTATTGATAATTGGGAGATTATGTATATTGAAGGAAATATGTGAATTGTTAGTGCGATTGTTGAATTATGTTGATAGTTTGGCCGGGTTGAATTCCCGGATTGTGTTTGATGAGAATTTGACTAAATTGAATGTCGAGGATGGTATATTTACAGAGGAAATGCTGCCGAAATTTCGGTAGCAAAATGTTTCCTTAAGGTTTTGACTCTAAGTATACTAATGGAAGTTTTGGTAAAAATGACCAATTCGCAGATTTTGACGAAATTGTGACGTGAATTTGGAATAGCTAAAGGATCGGAAAGAGGTAAGTAAGGCTTCACCCTTCTTTCTGTGGCATGTCTTAACTAAAAGAAGTCGGGTACAAGTCTCGGGGACAGCCCTAATCCCCGGAATCCACACCTAAAGTTTTCAACTTCTCGTTCAATTGAATTGAAGTAAAAAGTGTGCAAAATGTTGAAAAGACCTTCTAGACCCCTATAACTTGCCTAAGTGGGACCCGATTACCCTAAGACTCATAGAAGTAACGCTATGACACGTAATATGGGTAAATTGTATACGCTACCTCGTCCGGCCCGAGGTGGGCCCGTTACTCTCGGATCTTCCTATAATCTTGGTTAACGTACTTGAATGTGAATCCAAAGGGGGCCTTTGATCCCGATTTCGTCACCAAGTGACAAGTACTATAACTACTCCAGCGGGAGTGTTTCTATGATGATAATGATGATGACAATGTCGGACAAGAGAATGTAACTATGATAAGTACGACCGGAACGACTCTACGACTAAGCCAAGTACTTCATATAAACATGAAAGCGATAAACTAATTTTTGAATCATATTTATATTTTCTAGTTATAACTTTATTTTCTAAAATACCTAAGATTTTATTTTCGGTTACTGTAACACTATTTTCCGTTGACAGTTTCGCCTTAAAATACTTGTTCCTTCAAGGTGAGACAAAGCTATCACTAGCATTCCGTAATGTAATCGGAGGTCACCGACCTTATGTCACCCCGATGGATACATGATTTTCCTTGGCTCTCTTGTGCGCTTATATGACATATATATATATAACGGGTATACGTGTATGGGTATGTATATATATATGACAAAGTAACTGTATATAAGACATGTATATGCATAAGGGATGAGTAAATGTACGTGTATGTGGGGAAACAGGGAAGGGCCACTGTTATATCACCACCTGATTCAGCTGGATTCCATCCTGGACGCGGGATGCCCGGACGCGGGATATGGGAAGAGCCGTACGCGGCGACTGTATACATATATATATGATGTATGATACATATGTAATGTAATGTGTTGGGTCACCGTTGGGGAGGGGGTTGGGAGAGCCGATGTATTCGGCGCCTGTAAATGTGAATGAAAGATACCGTTATTGAAATGTACTGTTTTCTGCACACGAGAATAAGAAATATAAAAATGTTGACCCCTGTGCCCATGAAAAGAAACGTTTGAAAGATGAAAAGACAAGCCTACATGACAACCGGCCTAAAGAGGGGCCTTCCTATGTACAGGTTACGTTCTTGCCTCGTTATACACCCTATGGCTCCGTGATATTATTATTGATTGTACTCTATGTTACTGCTGGCATTGTTTTCCATGCCTTACATACTCGGTACATTACTCGTTCTGGCGTCCCTTCTTGTGGACGCTACGTTCATGCCGTGCAGGTTAGCAGGCATACGGATCGGGTTTCTAGGGCTCTATCTGCAGCATTGGGCAGCGCTCCAGTTGTTCCGGAGCCTTATATCATCGGTACTATTCTGTGTATGTATTTTCGGGCGCGACAGTACTCGGCCCTTCCTATGTATAAATGTACTATGTCTAGAGGCTCGTAGACAGATATACACAGTCAGCTATGTACAGTTAAACGTATTGTATTTTGAATGGTTCGCATCCCGGTTTAACGCGATATTAGAAAGTTTACTGCTAATGTTAATGAAAAAAAAAATGTGCCACTGTTCATACAGGATAGCGAAGGGGTGCTCGGTACAAGTATCGGGTACTCGTCACGGCCCCTAGTCGGGTCGTGACACTCCGGACCCTTCGATATGCGTATATGGATTTTAATGGATGTATATGAGTGTGTATATGTATGTATAAGAGGTTACATGAGGTTGGAAGAGGATAAGAAGTTAAACGAAATGAATCGGGACAACTTCAGTAAAATCTCGGACCAGATTTTTAGCCCATATTGTTGGAGGCATATCTCCTAGTATATGAGGAATTTTAAGGTGTTTCAAAAGCCTAAAATGAAGTACATCGAGTCTAGTTTCCAACGCAACAAACCTCTCGTCAAAATTTTATTTGGATAAGGACATATGGACGATGCAATTTGGGCTGGCAGGGCAGCAAGTTTGGACCCGACCCAAACACTCATATTTCGGCCCATGAGGCCCATTAAACTCAATATATAAGTCACCACTTTGCCATATATCACTTCACACGACCTAAAACAGATCCAAGAACCCTTATTTTCTCTCCCAAACCCCCTTTCTAATTGAGCCATCATAGAAGCTAAATCCTAGACCCTTGACATGATATTAGTTAAAGAGAAGTTGTAGCCTAAGTTTTCTTTGTGTTGTTAAGCAAGCAGCTGGAAAGAGGAACAAGATTCTTGAAGATTCTGATTGCTAAAGGTAATTTCAACCTCCTACTCATGTTATTAATTTGGATTAAAGGTTTAATATGGTGTTTACGTGAAGGAAACGTTGATATACAAGCTAGAGAGAGAGAGAGCATAAGCCATGGAATTCGGCCATGGCTAGCAAAATTGGAGCTCAAATTTGTTGATTCAAAAATCAGATTTTCTAGGTATTTCAGCCCTTAGGAAGGTGATAATAACGCGGAGAAGTCATTTGGAGCAACAAGAACAAGTATTAGTTCATTTCACAAATTCTAGCTAAGTGGAAAAGCCAACTTGTTAAGGTAAGAGTTGATCATTTTTCTAAGTGTTTGATGATGAAGTTGGACGTGTAGGGAATATGCGAATGTAAATTGTATGTGTGAAATTATATGTGTTAATGTTGAAGCATGGTTGAAGCCACGAAATTATGTATCTTGATGTTGAAGCATAGTTGTAACTTGGTAACATGAATTGCACGCATGTTGGAATGTTGTTGAATGCCGTATGGGTTGTTTTTAATTGAAATTTGATGGACTGATTTGAATTAATATTTTGGTTGTTGTAATCATGGATTATGTGATGATAATGAAGGAATTTAATGGTTAGAGTTGGAGTTAAAATTGTTGTGGGTTGTTGTAAGGATTATAGAGATAATAATGTGGTTTACTTGCATTTGAATAGATGATGTGGTGTCGTGTGGCTGCTGTTGTATTTCCCTGAAATTTGCTGAAAAGATTGCATGAAATAAGGTGTAAGAAGTGTATATGGGCTGCTTGGTGTGTTGTAAGTGTTCGTTAGAATTTCGGGCATCGTTATGTTATAGTTGGGGGCTGTTTTGATATGTTGTTGTTCTTGTTGAAATAAAAGAATTGAAGATATGGTTGTGTCCATATGTTATTGTTGGTATTTCTGTGTCAACAGGAGAGCAGTTGGAAATTCAGATAGGCCTATTTACAGGGGAAATGCTGCCCAAATTACTGTAGAATTAGGTGTTAGTTTGGAATAAATTGCCTAGTGCCGATGGCTAATGTGTAATACTCGTTGACGTATTTGTAGACCTTGGGGAGCCCGAGGCGTAGGTTGGATTAGCTTGAGTTGAGTTAGCTTGGAGTGCGTACGAGGTATGTAAAGCTCACTTTTTCCTTCTTTTGGCATGTCCTATGTATACTAGGTCAAGACTTGAGCCTCGGGAACAATTCTGTCCATTGAAACCCGAGTTTGATTTTGAATACTATTCATTCAATGTAATTGAACTATAATTCTTATGTTTTGTTGGAAAAGTGTCTAAACATCCATAACTTCCACAAGCGTATTCGGATTGCTTTGAAACTTTCTTGGATGACTCCATAGAGTCCAATGTTTGTAATTTATATCCGCCACCTCGACTTGACCCGAGGTGGGCCCACAAGTTCCGAAACTTCCTTCGCCTGTCTCACTTGAGCTATTCTTGTATGATATAAAAGTAAGTATTCTGATATTCTGGATAAGCTACTTACCTTCTGTATTTTTCCTGATATACGATTCTTGGGTGATGCATGATTCTGGCATGTGTGACTTATGTTTGGAAAGTAATAAAGTTAGCACTTGTATTATTGTGCGCACTGTGTGGTATTGACCGCTGGACCCCTGACCGCGGTGTGTGCGACATTGACCGCTGGACCCCTGACCGCGGTATCTGCGACATTGACCGCTGGACCCCTAACCGCGGTATGTCGGGTTGGGGATGGTAACCGCTGGACACTTGGTCGCGGTATGTGTGATAGTGACCGCGGGACTCTTGGCCGCGGTAATTTTGTGTTGATTTTCTGTGTGTATGAGACGGAAATGTTCCTCAAAGGAAAGCAAAGTATTTTGGAATTTTGATTGCCGTATTTGTCTTCCGGAACCTTTTATGTATGATTTGTACGTCAGATGCAACACTTTGGTATTTTGGCTATTGTGCTCACTTTCTGTACATTTTACTTCGGTTATGTCTTCGTTTACTGTACTTCATGCTTTGCATACTCAGTACATCTTTCGTACTGACCCCCTTTCTTCGGGGGCTGCGTTTCATGCCCGCAGGTACAGATTCACGTTTTGGTGACCCACCGGCGTAGGATTTCCCTTTTGCTGTTCGGAGTGCTCCCTTTGTTCCGGAGCCGACGTTTTGGGTACATACTCTTCTGATGTATATGTTTATGTTTATTCAGGGCACGGCGGGGCCCTGTCCCGCCATCTGATTCTGTTGTTCCGTACTAGAGGTCTGTAGACATAGACGTGGGAAATGTACAGTTTTGTTTGGACGCGTTGTGTGAATTGCGTTTGGGCGGCCCATCCGCCGTGGCAGCCCTATCGGCCGCATGTATGTATGCTTTGGTACGTTATGTATAGTATGATAGTCTTGCCGGCTTCTATGCAGTATATATGGTAGTAGGCACCAATGTGGAGCCATGTCTGATATTCATTTATATACAAGTCGTCTGAATGCTGAATTTGGTAAATGAGCGCGTAGGGGAGCCCAGTTCGGGCACTAGTCACGGCCTACGGGGATGGGTCGTGACAGAAGTGGTATCAGAGCGGTTCGTCCTCGGATTGTCTACAGGCCGTGTCTCGTAGAGTCTTGTTTATCGGTGTGTTGTGCACCACATCTCTAAACAGGAGGCTACAGGACATTTAGGGTGTTACCTTTCTTTGAATCTTAGATCGTGCGATAGAGCCAACTGTAGCAAATAAATTCCTTATACTAACCCTTGATTTCAGCTGAAGAACGGCATCGACAGAAGAAAATGACTGATGATATTGGAAGCTACACAGTACGCAGGTAAGAAATGGTATGAAAGATGTAAGTTGGGGAAGTTATTTGAAGTATGATTGAAATATAAAGTTGAAGATCGAAAAGGGAAAATAAACAGGAAAGTGTAATAGGTGCAGTTTGAGTTGGACATGAGAGGTAAGTCTCAACATCTTTATGCTTTTATTTGAAATTATTAGCCTTGTGCGGCTATGATACGATATGATACGTATGTATATATGTTGGCCCTGTGAGGCATTGTTTGTATTTCTACGTGCAGATGTTGGGATAGTAAGAAGTATAGAGGAACCTCTGCCCAAATTTTTCCAGAAATAGAAAAAAAAAACTGATTGTCTGATAAGACTATATGTTATGACGATAAGGGAAACCTTTCTGAAAATTGTTATAGAACCTTACGGGACCAATTTAACATTCGAGGACGAATGCTCCTAAGTGGGGGAGAATGTTACACTCCATAATAATTCGTGCTACTTGAAGTAAAACAAGAAAGAATGAGTTAAGAAGGTTCAAGGAAAGTTAATCGAGTTAGTAAGAATATCGTTATATATATGGTTGCCTTAAGTATCCCGAGGTGACATGGTAACCTAAAGGATTTGAAATCGCGTTATGAGTATGTATATGAGGTAATGTGAGTGACCTTTTAAAGTATTTGAGATTATTAGTAATGATATAGAAGATGGACAAAAGATATGAATATACTTTTGCGAATGGAGTTTCGTCGAAGCTTTGTGAGTTCTCTAGTTATGTTTAAGGTTATTGTGATTCTCCGGACCCTTCGATATGCGTATATGGATTTTAATGGATGTATATGAGTGTGTATATGTATGTATAAGAGGTTACATGAGGTTGGAAGAGGATAAGAAGTTAAACGAAATGAATCGGGACAACTTCAGTAAAATCTCGGACCAAATTTTTAGCCCATATTGTTGGAGGAATATCTCCTAGTATATGAGGAATTTTAAGGTGTTTCAAAAGCCTAAAATGAAGTACATCGAGTCTAGTTTCCAACGCAACAAACCTCTCGTCAAAATTTTATTTGGATAAGGACATATGGACGATGCAATTTGGGCTGGCAGGGCAGCAAGTTTGGACCCGACCCAAACACTCATATTTCGGCCCATGAGGCCCATTAAACTCAATATATAAGTCACCACTTTGCCCTATATCACTTCACACGACCTAAAACAGATCCAAGAACCCTTATTTTCTCTCCCAAACCCCCTTTCTAATTGAGCCATCATATAAGCTAAATCCTAGACCCTTTACATGATATTAGTTAAAGAGAAGTTGTAGCCTAAGTTTTCTTTGTGTTGTTAAGCAAGCAGCTGGAAAGAGGAACAAGATTCTTGAAGATTATGATTGCTAAAGGTAATTTCAACCTCCTACTCATGTTATTAATTTGGATTAAAGTTTTAATATGGTGTATACGTGAAGGAAACGTTGATATACAAGCTAGAGAGAGAGAGAGCATAAGCCATGGCATTCGGCCATGGCTAGCAAAATTGGAGCTCAAAGTTGTTGATTCAAAAATCAGATTTTCTAGGTATTTCAGCCCTTAGGAAGGTGATAATAACGTGGAGAAGTCATTTGGATCAACAAGAACAAGTATTATTTCATTTCACAAATTCTAGTTAAGTGGAAAAGCCAACTTGTTAAGGTAAGAGTTGATCATTTTTCTATGTGTTTGATGATGAAGTTGGACGTGTAGGGAATATGCAAATGTAAATTGTATGTGCGTTAATGTTGAAGAATGGTTGAAGCCATGAAATTATGTATCTTGATGTTGAAGCATAGTTGTAACTTGGTAACATGAATTGCACGCATGTTGGAATGTTGTTGAAATGTTGTTGAATGCCGTATGGGCTGTTTTTAATTGAAATTTGATGGACTGATTTGAATTAATATTTTGGTTGTTGTAATCATGGATTATGTGATGATAATGAAGGAATTTAATAGTTAGAGTTGGAGTTAAAATTGTTGTGGGTTGTTGTAAGGATTATAGAGATAATAATGTGGTTTACTTGCATTTGAATAGATGATGTGGTGTCGTGTGGCTGCTGTTGTATTTCCCTGAAATTTGCTGAAAAGATTGCATGAAATAAGGTGTAAGAAGTGTATATGGGCTGCTTGGTGTGTTGTAAGTGTTCGTTAGAATTTCGGGCATCGTTATGTTATAGTTGGGGGCTGTTTTGATATGTTGTTGTTCTTGTTGAAATAAAAGAATTGAAGATATGGTTGTGTCCATATGTTATTGTTGGTATTTCTGTGTCAACAGGAGAGCAGTTGGAAATTCGGATAGGCCTATTTACAGGGGAAATGCTGCCCAAATTACTGTAGAATTAGGTGTTAGTTTGGAATTAATTGCCTAGTGCCGATGGCTAATGTGTAATACTCGTTGACGTATTTGTAGACCTTGGGGAGCCCGAGGCGTAGGTTGGATTAGCTTGAGTTGAGTTAGCTTGGAGTGCGTACGAGGTATGTAAAACTCACTCTTTCCTTCTTTTGGCATGTCCTATGTATACTAGGTCAAGACTTGAGCCTCGGGAACAATTCTGTCCATCGAAACCCGAGTTTGATTTTGATTACTATTCGTTCAATGTAATTGAACTATAATTCTTATGTTTTGTTGGAAAAGTGTCTAAACATCCATAACTTCCACAAGCGTATTCGGATTGCTTTGAAACTTTCTTGGATGACTCCATAGAGTCCAATGTTTGTAATTTATATCCGCCACCTCGACTTGACCCGAGGTGGGCCCACAAGTTCCGAAACTTCCTTCGCCTGTCTCACTTGAGCTATTCTTGTATGATATAAAAGTAAGTATTCTGATATTCTGGATAAGCTACTTACCTTCTGTATTTTTCCTGATATACGATTCTTGGGTGATGCATGATTCTGGCATGTGTGACTTATATTTGGAAAGTAATAAAGTTAGCACTTGTATTATTGTGCGCACTGTGTGGTATTGACCGCTGGACCCCTGACCACGGTGTGTGCGACATTGACCGCTGGACCCCTGACCGCGGTATGCCGCACTATGTGATGTTGACCGCTGGACCCCTGACCGCAGTATCTGCGACATTGACCGCTGGACCCCTGACCGCGGTATGTCGGGTTGGGGATGCTAACCGCTGGACACTTGGTCGCGGTATGTGTGATAGTGACCGCAGGACTCTTGGCCGCGGTAATTGTGTGTTGATTTTCTGTGTGTATGAGACGGAAATGTTCCTCAAAGGAAAGCAAAGTATTTTGGAATTTTGATTGCCGTATTTGTCTTCCGGAACCTTTTATGTATGATTTGTACGTCAGATGCAACACTTTGGTATTTTGGCTATTGTGCTCACCTTCTGTACATTTTACTTCGGTTATGTCTTCGTTTACTGTACTTCATGCTTTGCATACTCAGTACATCATTCGTACTGACCCCCTTTCTTCGGGGGCTGCGTTTCATGCCCGCAGGTACAGATTCACGTTTTGGTGACCCACCGGCGTAGGATTTCCCTTTTGCTGTTCGGAGTGCTCCCTTTGTTCCGGAGCCGACGTTTTGGGTACATACTCTTCTGATGTATATGTTTATGTTTATTCAGGGCACGGCGGGGCCCTGTCCCGCCATCTGATTTTGTTGTTCTGTACTAGAGGTCTGTAGACATAGACGTGGGAAATGTACATTTTTGTTTGGACGCGTTGTGTGAATTGCGTTTGGGCGGCCCATCCGCCGTGGCAGCCCTATCGGCCGCATGTATGTATGCTTTGGTACGTTATGTATAGTATGATAGCCTTGCCGGCTTCTATGCAGTATATATGGTTGTAGGCACCAGTGTGGAGCCATGTCTGATATTCATTTATATACGAGTCGTCTGAATGCTGAATTTGGTAAATGAGCGCGTAGGGGAGCCCAGTTCTGGCACTAGTCACGGCCTACGGGGATGGGTCGTGACATAAAGGATTACTGCGTATATGTGATTCCACCTCGGAAATAGTGAACTCCTTAAAGGACAAGAATTGTGGATTTGCTAAACAACTGATGTATTGTGAATTGATTAGAGGGAACAAATGATATCCGTTGGGAATAAAGATAGTGTTATAAGAAAGCTTGGGACACTTATCATCAGAATATAAGTGCTACCTAATGGATAAGTTGAAACGACTATAAGCACTTGCCAATTACTGATCGGAATAAATGGAATGTGACTTTGATAAATTGCTACATTAATTGTATTACGCGAGTACCAACCAGCAGATAAGATTTTGTACTATATATTGAGAGTTCTCATCGCTTCGTGATTTGGTCGAGGTTTCGTACGTGGGGAATCAAAGTTATAAATGATAAAGAAAAGACATGGATATGGTATAAGTACAACCCCAAAGGAGGGAAGCGGGTGAAAGTCAAGTAAGTATAAATGGAAACAATTGACCCTGAAATATATTTGATATAGATGCTTAAATTTCAATTGAGATCCCTTGCCGAAACAAGTTAATAAGCTCTGATAGCCAGCAATGAATGGATAGAAGACAGGATGGTATTTGAGACAGGACTAAGGATCATTTGTAAAGATTATGTATAATACGACGTTAGAAGATGAATGCTTATAAAAAGGAAAAATACGACAAGAAAGTGGTAACGAGTAGCTTAAGAGATATCATAAAGGATAGCAACGCTATACTGGATTAGAGGTTAAGGCGTTAGCAATGGGGTTTCTTGCTAGTGATATTGTGATATATAAGTAGCAATGGAAGAAGGATAGGAAATCTCTCCTCTAGTAGGGTATGAGAAAACGAAATGGTGAATAGAGGAAAGGAAAGGAGTGTGACAAGAGAGTTTACAGACGAGTTTCTGTACAGATATGTAAAGGAGAATGAACCAGGAAAAGGGAAAAACTCTGACTAAGATTAGATACACTCTATACAAGTTGTAGAAGAATAGTTATGCAATCTACGGATATTTGTGTGCTAAGAATGAGACCAAGTGAGCACTTGATAAGAAGAATAAGGATTCAGTACTAACAACGTGATTATGATATTTTGGATACATTAACGAAGGGTGTAAGGTGGTTTGAGCCAAATTACCGAGATAGAATTAGTACTGAGGGAAAATAGGACATGGCCATGGTTGAGCCGAAGAGTTACCCCGATACCAATTGTAAGATACAGAAGGAGAATGCAAGGTAAAGCATGAAGGCTAGTGAGACGACTCTGAGGTATTTCCCGGGCTGATTTGAGCACCTACACATACTCTTATAAAGATTGCAATATGATGCGTCATAGGAGAACTAACAGCAAATTTAAGTGAAGGGGTAAATAGAAGAGTTTGAAGTAAAGATAAAGAAACGATTCGAGATAATGTGCCTAAAATGTTACAAGTTGGAGTAAGGGAAGTTGTGAAATGGTTTAACCGAGACGATCAGAACAAGTGGGTTACTGGGTACTGGATGACAGTGAAATTATACTATGTGGGAACCCTAGCGCTATATGATAAACAACCCTATAGATCGAGATCAAGAACTAAAAGCAAGTGATAGTTAAAAACCTTTAAAGGAAAGTCAGAAAGTGACACATGATGTTGAGGATTCCAGAATACTAACTGTAACAACATAGTAAAGAAAGGATATTTGAGTGGAAAAATGTTACCCTCTGGGAAATTTAGTTTTACTCGTAGAACCTGTGAAGGGTCTACAGGTTACCAGAAGCATGCAATACTCCAGGGATGTTAAAGTCTAATGAACCGACGGGGGACCTCTGCGCATTATAAAAATCTTATTTAAACATTAAGAGGTAAGATGAAGGGAACAATATCTTAAGGGAGTAACTATAGGAGAAGAAGGAGTTAAGTTATGACTACGTGCACCATGAGTACAAGTCCGAATCAATAAGCGACAGTAATATTTCAGCAGAAGAGCCCGCAACACAACTGACAACCGATTGCGAAATAAAGAAGAGAGTAAACACAATGACGTGGAATTATTACGTCGAGAAGCAACAGAAAAGAGGAAATATTATAGAAATGACTATGTAGAGATCTGGAATAAGTTATAGTGAATTATAGCGAATAGACAAATGGAAGAGGTATGTGAAGGGCATAATTAAATAAGAGAACACTTGAGAAAGTATTGGGAGTTCGGGACCAGTTTAACATTCGAGGATGAATGTTCAAAAGGGGGGAAGGATGTTATACGCCGTATTTTTATACGTCGAATTATTCGCTAGCAAATTGACTCAAGTTAAAGACGGGATTACTTTCGGATACGAAATAGGAGCTTTTAATTTTCAATTTTAATTAGAACACAAATTGTTTATAAATTTTATTTTGTGTGGAAATATTATTATAGATTAGCGAGTAATTAATGGTGATTGGATTAATGAGTAAGAATTAGTGATTAATAAAAATTAATTAATGTAATTCCAAATAGTGGGCCCCACCCGTTTTAATAAAAAAAAATATAACTCAACAAAATATTTTTGGTGAGTCATTTAGTGGGGGTAGACGTGTCAAAATATGGAAAACCATATATAAGTTAGTGGCTAATGAAGAAATCAACTTTGATTTCATTTCACAAAAAAAAAATCAACCAAAGTTTAAGAAAATTACAAAACTTCCATGGCTGCTCTCGGCCAGCCAAGGTGCTGAAGGAAAAATTGGATTCTTGAATGTTTTGATCAAGTTTCAAGTGCATTACAAGTTCAAGGAGGTGATAGCAACATTAGATATTGAGTTGAGGAATAAGAAATTGTGAAATTGGAGCAATTGAGCGTAGAAATTCCTCCGAGTAAATCAAGGTATGATTTTCTTATTTTAAGGTATAATTGTATTAATGGGGTGTAATGGAAGGATTAAAATTGGATTGGGTGAAATTGGAAGTAAGAAATTGCATGAAATCGTTGTTATACGAAAGTGTGGGTTGAAAAGGATTAAAAAGGGTTATTGGATTGTTAGAGTTGTTTATGGGCTGAATTGTAAGGATTCTATATGAATATTGCTATTGTTGTCATTGTTGGTATTTCTGTGATAACAGGAGGATAATTGGAAATTCGGGCTAGGTGAATATATAGGGGAAATGCTGCCCGATTTCCGTTAAGTCCTTAACTAATGAAAAACCCTAATCGAGAAAGTATAAGTTAAAGAATAAGTTCTATAGGCGATTGGTCACAGATTTATGAGCTAGGAAGTATAGTTTACTAACAATACTGTTACTTTTATATTAAATAGGCTAAAGGGGAAACGAAGCGAACGAGATTACGATTAATCTTTAACAGGTATGTAAAGCTATCCCTTCTTTCTTTTGGCATGTCTTAGATATAAGTGACGAATGATATGAGCTTTGGGGTAATTCCATTCATAAGTTTCGAGTGTGATTCATGATTCCTATTCACTTCTTGATGTTAGAACTCTTCAAATGATTGAGCTTCCCTCTTCAGTTTTCTATACGTTAGATTGTAGTCGATATATATAAGCTCCTATTCTTAGAGACTCTACGATAACTAATGTCCTTGACTTCTATAAGCTATTTCATATTATCTTGATACATGTGTATGATTCCTAAGGTTCTTTTGATATGATCTATAATGACATTCGAGGGATACTTGATATAATTGTCGCTATTGATACTCAGGTGTTAATCTGTTCTTCTTATTCTGTTGAGTCTTGATAATGATTTAAATTGCATATAGTTGCTCACTACTCTGCTCGTACATGCCTCAATATGTCTTTCATCGAGTCCCGGGACGGGTAAGTTATCGTGCACAGTCTCACTGCATTGTTCACCGAGTCCCTCACTAGAGGGCCGGAATATGATATATATATATATATATGATAGAGTTATGCTGTGTTATGGCGTTATGATGTGTTCATGGAGTTATTCTGTGTTATGGCGTTATGATGTATTTATGGAGTTATGTTGTGTTATGGCGCCAAAGACGGGGTGGCGACCATGTTCACCGAGTCTCATAATGGGCCGGGTATGATATATGATATTGACATGCATGATTTATGTTTCAAAAGGGAAAGTGTTTTCGTATTCTGGACATTGTACTTGTTTTCTGTACCCCCAATTTCAGTTATGATCCTTTTACTGTATTTCATGCTTTATATACTCAGTACATATTCCGTACTGACCCCCCGGGCTGCGTTATATACCCGCAGGTACAGATAGTCGGTTTGGTGACCCTTCAGCATAGGACTTCTACTCAGCTGTTTTGGAGAGCTCCGTTGTTCCGGAATCTAGACTTTTGGTTCAGATCTTATGATGTATATATTTTTCCAGGGGTACGACGGGGCCCTGTCCCGTCATATGTCACTGTTGATACTCTTAGAGGTCTGTAGACATATGTGTGGGTTGTGTATAAGTTTTGTTCAGCTGTGTCTATACGATGTGCTATGATATGATGTCCGTCTATAGTGGCAGCCTTGTCGGCGTACGTATCATTTTGTGATTTGATCAGTTGTGACTCGTCAGGAGACAGTTTATCTATACATATATGATGACGTTATGAACCGTTGGAGTTCTTTTGCAAGTTTCCATATTGTTCATAGATTCAGTTTGATTATATTTAACAGGTTCGTATACGGGTGTCCAGTTCGGGCACTAGTCGTGGCCCACGGGGTTGGGCCGTGACAAAAGTGGTATCAGAGCAGTTCATCCTCGGAGTGTCTACATACCGTGTCTAGTAGAGTCTTGTTTATCGGTGTGTTGTACACCACATCTATAAACAGGATGCTACAGGACATTTAGGATGTTACCTTTCTTTCATATCTAAGATCGTGCGATAGAGCCCAGCCATAGGAAATGAAATTCCTTATACTAACCCTTGATTTCAGCTGAAGAATGACATCGATAGAAAGAAGCGACTGGTGATATTGGAAGTTACAAAGTACACAGGTAAGTAACGGTGCGAAAGAGGTATGTCGGATGAGGTAAGAATATTGAGGTATAATCGACATGTAAAGTTGAAGAATGAAAGGGGAGGTAGATCGGAAGGTATAACAAGATAGATCGTTAAAGGATCTGGTACGTCTCGAGATGCGATATGTGAGGTAAGTTCCGACACCTTTATACTTTTTACTGGAAATTGGGAGCCCTGTGTGGCTATGATACGATATGATACATGCGTATATATGTTGGCCCTGTGAGGCATTGTTGGTATTTCCTGCGTGCAGGTTTTGGGGTAGTAAGAAGTACAAAGGAAACTCTGCCCAAATTTTCCCAGAAATAGAAAAAGAAGAGAATGAGATATAAGTTCATATTATTTCTTGAAAGTCGATACCAATAGGGGAAAATTTATTATGTTGGATTAAAGATTTAAGAGATACCCTCCATGTCATCCGTAAGAGGCACCATTGTTATTTGAAAATTTTTATTTCGAAGAAGCGTATATGGGCAGCAAATTCGCAGTTCATTTGGACGGACCAGAATATTTTCAAACCACATTTTGCCTTAGAAAAAGCTCATGTTGAAGGGCAAAAACGTCTAGCAATTAAGTTTCACTTTATTGGAAGAGTACAAAGCATACAACAAGTAGTTTGTGAACTAAATAGTTCGTTCATGACGCAACAAAAAAAAATTCTGAGGGTAAACTATGTGAGTTAAGCGATGAAAGTCTCGTGGTGCTTGTCGAATTTTAGTTCTTCTTGTGTGGTTTCGGAGGACGCTTCATGGTGACGTAACCTTGGAGTGGGACTGTTCTTGTGTTCTTTGAGTTTATTAGTTTTAATCAACTAGTTGGAGATGGAATTCGTGGAAGGAAAACTCAAACTTGTGAGCTGTCATGGATCATGTGTTCCACGTGTTATTGATGAAATGCTAGGATTATTCGGAAGAGCTTGTGATAATAAGGGATGATTTAGAAAAAGGTGGCAATTCTTAACAAAACATTTTATTGAGGTATCGAGTGAACCGATAAGTAGGGAAAGTTCAGAATAGAAGTCAAGTGGTAAAGAAAGTGCAAGCAAGCACAAGAAGAAAAGAAGATAATAGAACGAAAAAGATAAGAAGAAAGCGAGTGGGATTACAGTGTAGCGATATGTTATGACGTATAGCTAAGAAAATGCGTAAAATAAGCGACAGAATTGTGAAAGATCAACCTAAAGATGGATGACCAACAAGATAGAATGAATGCCAGAAATGACTGGTATGATAAGAATAAATAGGGATGAATAGAATATACTTTGAAAATGAGAAAGGGGTTATGTAGAAGTAGTGCTTTCTGAAGTATACAGAAGTAGCATGAGATTCCTCGTGCACAAAATAAAAGATGGACATAGACTGGAGAAATGAAAGGAATACTAAAGGGAGCACTCTGGACAGACGTAATTAAATGAGTATGAGTATAGGGTAAAAGGGAAATATGTAGCTACGAACTTAAGGTGTAGTACGACGAGAAGGTGATAAGACAAGACCGCTATTAAGACGAATTTGATATGATTTTGAGTAAGTTAGAAGTTAGCGTTGGGTATACAACAAGGGTGAAAGAGCATGAGGCATAAAGGAGTACTGCGTATATGTGATTCCACCTCGGAAATAGTGAACTCCTTAAAGGACAAGAATTGTGGATTTGTGAAACATCTGATGTATTGTGAATTGATTAGAGGGAACATATGATATCCGTTGGAATAAAGATAGTGTTATAAGAAAGCTTGGGACACTTATCATCATAATATAAGTGCTACCTAATGGAGAAGTTGAAACGACTATAAGCACTTGCCAATTACTGATCGGAATATATGGAATGTGACTTTGATAAATTGCTACATTAATTGTATTACTCGAGTACCAACCATCAGATAAGATTTTGTACTATATATTGAGAGTTCTCATCGCTTCGTGATTTGGTCGAGGTTTCGTACGTGGGGAATCAAAGTTATAAATGATAAAGAAAAGACATGGTTATGGTATAAGTACAACCCCAAAGGGGGGAAGTGGGTGAAAGCCAAGTAAGTATAAATGGAAACAATTGACACTGAAATATATTTGATATAGATGCTTAAATTTCAATTGAGATCCCTTGCCGAAACAAGTTAATAAGCTCCGATAGCCAGCAATGAATGGATAGAAGACAGGATGGTATTTCAGACAGGACTAAGGATCATTTGTAAAGATTTTGTATAATACGACGTTAGAAGATGAATGCTTATAAAAAGGAAAAATACGACTAGAAAGTGGTAACGAGTAGCTTAAGAGATATAATAAAGAATAGCAATACTATACTGGATTAGAGGTTAAGGCGTTAGCTATGGGGTTGCTTACTAGTAATATTGTGATATATAAGTAGCAATGGAAGAAGGATAGGAAATATCTCCTGTAGTAGGGTATGAGAAAACGAAATGGTGACTACAGGAAAGGAAAGGAGTGTGACAAGAGAGTTTACGGATGAGTTTCAGTACAGATATGTAAAGGAGAATGAACCAGGAAAAGGGAAAAACTCTGACTAAGATTAGATACACTCTATACAAGTTGTATAAGAATAGTTATGCAACCTATGGATATTTGTGTGCTAAGAATGAGACCAAGTGAGTACTTGATAAGAAGAATAAGGATTCAGTACTAACAACGTGATTATGATATTTTGGATACATTACGGAAGGGTGTAAGTTGGTTTGAGCCAAATTACCGAGACAAAATTAGTACTGAGGGAAAATAGGACATGGCCATGGTTGAGCCGAAGAGTTACCCTGATACCAATTGTAAGATACAGAAGGAGAATGCAAGGTAAAGCATGAAGGCTAGTGAGACGATTCTGAGGTATTTCCCGGGCTGATTTGAGCACCTACACATACTCTTATAAAGATTGCAATATGATGCGTCATAGGAGAACTAACAGCAAATTTAAGTAAAGGGGTAAATAGAAGAGTTTGAAGTAAAAATAAATAAACGATTCGAGAAAATGTGCCTAAAATGTTACAAGTTGGAGTAAGGGAAGTTGTGAAATGGTTTAACCGAGACGATCAGAACAAGCGGGTTACTGGGTACTGGATGACAGTGAAATTATACTATGAGGGAACCCTAGCGCTATATGATAGACAACCCTATAGATCGAGATCAAGAACTAAAAGCAAGTGATAGTTAAAAACCTTTAAAGGAAAGTCAGAAAGTGACACATGATGTTGAGGATTCCAGAATACGAACTGTAACAACATAGTAAAGAAATAATATTTGAGTGGAAAAATGTTACCCTCTGGGAAATTTAGTTTTACTCGTAGAACCTGTGAAGGGTCTACAGGTTACTAGAAGCATGCAATACTCTAGGGATATTAAAGTCTAATGATCCGACGAGGGACCTCTGCGCATTATAAAAATCTTATTTAAAGATTAAGAGGTAAGATGAAGGGAACGATATCTTAAGGGAGTAACTATAGGAGAAGAAGGAGTTGAGTTATGACTACGTGCACCATGAGTACAAGTCCGAATCAATCAGTGACAGTAATATTTCAGCAGAAGAGCCCGGAACACAACTGACAACCGACTGCGAAATAAAGAACAGAGTAAAGACAATGACGTGGAATTATTACGTCGAGAAGCAACAGAAAGAGGAAATATTACAGGAATGACTATGTAGAGATCTGGAATGCGTTATAGTGAATTATAGCGAATAGACAAATGGAAGAGGTATGTGAAGGGCATAATTAAATAAGAGAACACTTGAGAAAGTATTGGGAGTTCGGGACCAGTTTAACATTCGAGGACAAATGTTCAAAAGGGGGGAAGGATGTTACACCCCGTATTTTTATACGTCGAATTATTCGCAAGCAAATTGACTCAAGTTAAAGACGAGATTACTTTCGGATACGAAATAGGAGCTTTTAATTTTCAATTTTAATTAGAACACAAATTGTTTATAAATTTTATTTAGTGTGGAAATATTATTAGAGATTAGGGACTAATTAATGGTGATTGGATTATTGAATATATAGGAGAAATGCTGCTCGATTTCCGTTAAGTTCTTAATTAATGAAAAACCCTAATCGAGAAAGTATAAGTTAAAGAATAAGTTCTATAGGCGATTGGTCACAGATTTATGAGCTAGGAAGTATAGTTTACTAACGATAGCGTTACTTTTATATTAAATAGGCTAAAGGGGCAACGAAGCGAACGAGATTACGATTAATCTTTAACAGGTATGTAAAGCTGTCCCTTCTTTATTTTGGCATGTCTTAGATATAAGTGACGAATGATATGAGCTTTGGGGTAATTCCATTCATAAGTTTCGAGTGTGATTCATGATTCCTATTCACTTCTTGATGTTAGAACTCTTAAAATGATTGAACTTCCCTCTTCAGTTTTCTATACGTTGGATAGTAGTCGATATATATAAGCTACTATTCTTAGAGACTCTGTCACGACCCATCTAGGGGCCGTGACGGGTACCGGGGCTAGCCACCGAGCACCACTCGTTCTGCTACTCACCTTACCCATTTAATGCTCTTTTATCAATTCATGCTTACGACATAAGAAAATCATCTTTTCATTTGAGAACATAAAAATACTTTTATATACATAAGCCTCTCGGCCATCAAAATAATATATACATATACTTAAAAGCCTCTCGTGAGACCATCTGCCCACACTGCGCATCTACGAGCCTCTACTGTCATACTATACATATAGGTGGAACAAGACTCTACCAGGCCTAAATTATACATATACCAAGAGAATAATCATGAGCACCTCCGGACAATGGAGTGCTCGCAATTAGCTGGCAGCTACTAAGAATCTGGATCGAGCTCACCTCCCTGTCTACCTGTGGGCATGAACACAGCGTCCAAAGAAAACAGACGTTAGTACGAATATTGTACTGAGTATGAGAGACATGAACAATAATAATACATCAAGGAAACAAGGGGGGGGGCATCAAGTATGGAGCACCTGTACCTGACTGGGAATTACATGAAAAGTAATGCATGCTGACTTACTTTTAAGCTTATCATCATCTCATGTATGCATATCATATATATATATAAACTGCCCGACCATATAGGTGCGGTGTGATAATCAATAACATTAGCCCGCGCCCAGGCCTCCCGCCTCTGGGGTACCATCTCATGCAGACCACTAGTGGTGTCTGCCCATGCCAACTGGCCATGGTGTATAAGCTGCCCGCCTTAGCGGTGACTGCCCGACCAACTAGGCGCGGTGTAATATCATCATAACATGATCATTATAATATTCTCATCATAACCTATGCATAAAGACTCTAAGACAACCATACTTTATCGAGGTGACGTAAGGTCGTGAACCCTCGATTTCATTATGAACATTTACAATCATTCTGCCTCACCTTGAAGGAGATATTGTGTAAGGTAAGTGTAAGCTAGAAATTCCATCATATCACTACTGAACTCATGACATTGCTCTTATCTCGTATCATTATTCACGATCTTACACTCTTAGCTTTTAGGAGCATAGGAGAGTCGTGAAGAAGAAAGAAGAATCATGTCATAGGATTCATGCCATAGAAAGAAAGGACTAGCCTCACATACCTTTTTCGTTTAGCTAAGCTATCGTTCACGTGTTCTCCTCCAATATCACGTCGCTACCTTCACGAGAGAGTTCGCATTAACGTTAGTTAATCGATTATGAGAACGTATCGTTATTTCTAGGAAAAATTGGGCAGCATTTCCTTTGTTTTTACTACTTTTCCCACGTTCTATTTCAACTCCTAAACATTTATAACAACTCTTCACAATATCGTATCAACAATCGTCATTCATATACGTTGAGCAAAATCCACCATTTTTCTCCATTTTCTCCACATTTATGGTTATAGTTCGTTATCGCGTTTTCTCACATATAATGCTTATTTCCTGGTCTAAACATCATTTACGACATATTCGTAATCATGGCACATCAACGTTTATGGTTCCATTCGACTACCATTGAATTATGACACTATTCTCTCATTTAAGACCCATTTTCCATGTCTTTCTACAATTCAAGCATCTTAGCTTTCCAATACCTTAAACAACATGATAAAGTCATGAAACTTACCTAAGATGGTGGTGGAACAAGCCTAGAGTGGAGTTCTTCCTTTAGCACTAAAACCCTACTTCACCTCTTTTGGAATTTCTTCGTTTGGATGAACTTCACTTGAGTTTCACACACTTTGTTTCATGGATTTAATGTGGTTGATCTTGATCTCCCTTTGATTCTCTTAAATTCTTGTGGATGAAGTGTTTTGGATTACTCTAGAGAGTTCTTGAACTGTCACTACAACAAATGTGTGATTTAGCCACGAAATTTTTAGCTACGGTAAAAAATTTGTCACTAATTATGCACTTTCCGTGACAAAAATTACATTTCGTTGTCAAATGCACGAGTCACATACTTTTGGTGACGAATGAAAAATTTCTTAGCTAATGTTTTGTCTACGAAGCTTTCCCGCCAAAAAAAATGAAATGGCGCCAATTATTGAGTAGGTTTAGCTACAAAATTGAGGACATTGGCGACGATTAGTTTTGTCGCGAAGCTTTTTGACAATTTGTGACAAATCATTATTTGTCTTTAAATTCGCTTAAGTTTGGATACGAAAAGGTTTCATCACTAATAGTATGTAATCAAATTAGCGACATAATAATATTTGTAGTGCAATGGTGTAAACTTTGGCGCCAATTATCGGGTAGTTTTAGCTGCAAAATTGAGGACACTGGCGACGATTAGTTTTGTCGCGAATCTTGTTGACAATTTGTGACAAATCATTATTTGTCTTTAAATTCGCTTAAGTTTGGATACGAAAAGGTTTCGTCACTAATAGTATGTAATCAAATTAGCGACATAATAATATTTGTAGTGAAATAGTGTAAACTTTGGCGCCAATTATCGGGTAATTTTAGCTACAAAATTGAGGACATTGGCGACAATTAGTTTTGTCGTGAATCTTGTTGACAATTTGTGACAAATAATTATTTGTCTTTAAATTCGATTAAGTTTGGATACGAAAAGGTTTCGTCACTAATTGTATGTAATCAAATTAGCGACATAATAATATTTGTAGTGAAATATTTTTTAGCCACGAATTTGAGTATATTGGTTACGATCAACTTCGTCGCTAATTTTGTTGACAATTTGTGAAAAATCATTATTTGTCTTTAAATTCGATTAAGTTTGGATACGAAAAGGTTTCGTCACTAATTGTATGTAATCAAATTAGCGACATAATAATATTTGTAGTGAAATTGTGTAAACTTTAGCGCCAATTATCATGTAATTTTAGTCTCGAATTTTGAGGCTATTGGTGATGATAAGTTTCGTCGTTAATTTAGTTGACCATTCGTGACAAATTATTATTTGTCTTTAAATTCGTTTAAGTTTGGATACGAAAAGATTTCGTCACCAAAAAGCATCATATAGGGTTTTTTTAGCCACAAATTTTGGGTTTTTTAAGCCATAAATTTTGAGATATGGTGACGATAAGCTTCATCGCTAATTTTATTGAGAATTCGTGACACACCATAATTCGTCTAAATTCGTTCAAGTTTGGATACAGAAAGGTTTCGTCACTAAAAAATATGTAATCAAATTAGAGACTTTATTAAATTTATAGTGAAATGGTGTAAACTTTAGCCTTTAACTGTATATTATTTGTTACCTTAGCTTTTGCACTAATTTTACTAATAGTATAGACAATAGTGATAACATAGATGAGACCATTTATGCCCTTATCCTAAAGCATCAGATTATGTCAAACATTTACCGAATGATACCTCAGATTTCACACAGAAGATATAATGTAGAAGATTCGACAAATAACAAATCGGAGAAATTAAAAGTCCTTCATGAGAAAGAACATCACAAATTCTCCAACCTCCTTCACCTGACATGGCAGAGAGCTTTTCAAATCTTAAAACCTTGGTTAATAAAGGAAGTATTATACGATGAAACACACAATCCAAACTAAATCTGATGAAAAATCCAACATTTCTTTTCTTGGTCTACAACGCATGAAAAAGTCCCTAATTTCAACTCATGTTACCACAGAAGGAGGAGTTTTTGAGGATTAGGACAAAGAGATCAGTGAGAGGAAAAAGAAACATGCATATTTCCGTCTAACCAAACAAAGGAAGAAAGAGGAGCAGCAGCAGAGCGAGCGCACACAAAGAATTTTTGAGAAACAACTCTGTTTCAGTCAATTGTGCTACTCCTAAGTCCTAACAAAAAAAAGCACACTATTGAGTATCACCAGCAAACATAAAAATCAAGCAACAACAAAACCAAAAAGTAGGAAAGGGAAAAATCAAAACACTGATTTTCGGCAATAGAGAAAGAACATGATGAACACAAACTTATAACGACAAGAATATCCGAACTTTCAATTCGAAGCCCAGCAAACACACATGTGCAAAAGAGATCCCTTTTCATCCCAATTCCGAAATAGCCTTTTTCACATGAAACTATGAATAAGGGCGATCAATGTACCAAGTAATTGTCCTCACAATATCTAATAGGATTGGAATTACAAAACTGGTATATAAATGAACTAAAACCCACCAAGAAGAAAGAATTTAACCATCAACTAATACTCTAAAGAAGGCCTTCACTGCTTTCGTTTACCTCTTGTTCTTTTATTGCACCTACAAAACCATTAAAAAAAAACTGATCTATATCAAATTTGGTTACATAGAAATTAAATAAAAAGGAACTCCCATGGAAAGGAAAGTAATATAAAGAATCTTAACTTAGTAATACCCAAATGAGTTTGTTTTAAGGAGTATAAGTTGCATGTGAATATATAACTATGGAGGAAAAGAAAAGGCCGCAACTTCATAATTTAGAGAACCAGCCCAGAAAATTTAAAAAATAAAAAATAAATAATAATAATAATAATAATAATAATAATAATAATAATAATAATAATAATAATAATAATAATAATAATAATAATAATAAGAAAGACAAAGAAATCAGACCAACCAAAAAGAAAAAGAAAAAAAAAAACTCCAGCAAGTAGTCCAGCGAAACTAAGGAAAGAGTCATGCGACTGCGAGCAGCATGGGGAAGAAATCTACCCCCTCCTAGTAGTGAGCAACGCGGAGAAGAAATGGGGAAGAAGAAGAAGAAGAAGAAGAAGACGACATACCTGGAAGAAGAAGTGGAGTCACACTCGTCAAAGTCAGTGAAAGGTGGCCCTTACAATTATGAGGTTACACCATAAAATCAACGTCGTCATCATCTGTGCCATCAGCTTCATCTTTGGTAATACTTTTAGTACCTTCATTTATCTCAGGATCACTTATGTACTCTATCATAGTGTCATCCTCTTGGTCAGAATCTTCGGTATTGTAACCAACTTCATGTCTTGTTTGAACCTCCAAGCCGATTACACTTGCATCCAAGGTAGTCAAATCAACATCATCTCTATGTAATTGACTCGGCAAATCCTCAATATCATAACCAATCGTATTACTTTCAACAGACACATCTTGATACACTTCATCATTAGTAGTATGCAATTCATTACTTTCCACTTTTGAATTTTGCATCTCTGGCACTTCATATATGTGTCTATCTTGAAATTTTTGCACAATTCGCCAATCCGTCCCCAACTTCGGATCATTAATGTAAAATACCTGCTTTGCTTGAGTAGCTAGTACAAAAGAATCATGTTCATACCAAAATCTATTTACATTAATACTCGTAAAATTTTTATCTTTTTGCATCCCTATTTTCTTGCGAAGATCAAACCACTTGCATTTAAATAAGACAACTCTATTCTTATCAACATAATCTAATTCAATGATGTCATTTATAGTACCATAAAAATCTATCACCTCATTTTCATGATAGCCTTCGACAACTATTCCGCTATTTTGACTTTTACGTAATTCATCGCGAATCCGAATATGGTACCTAACACCATTAACAATACAACCAAGATACGTATATCCATGCCAATCGGGTTCCATTGCTAAAGGAAATAATTTCTTGATAGACAATGACTTTTGCTTATTATATAGTTGCATAATCTGCGATGAAAAATTATTGCATTCAATTAGTAAAGTAGAAGAAAAATTAAAATTTAAATACAACAACACGATTATCATCTTAAAAATCACTTACCTTCCTTTTGAACCATAAAGGAAATTGCTCCCTATGTTTCTCTTCTATATTCACAATAGCTTGCTTCACCGACTCTTCTTTATGCTCTCTGGATATAAGAAACTAAATAATTTAGAAATAATATAAAATAATAAAATGCCAATATAGATAAATAGAAAAACTTACTGAAGAAAAGGTTGTGCTTCTTCGCAATTATTCAACACATACCACCGGTCCATATCAAAATCTTTCTTTGGTATTTCATAATAGTTTCCCTCTTTAAATGGTCTAACACTCTTTGAAAATATGTCCAGAATAAGTTCATCTTTGTTGCTAGATCCATCATCGTTTCGATCTTCACGATTAAATCTAGTCTCGATGCCAGTAAGATACATAGAGCAAAATGTCAAACATTCATCAATAATATAGCCTTCTGCAATAGAACCTTCTGGTCGTGCCTTGTTTCGCACATAACGCTTAAGCTTGCACAAAAACCTCTCAATTTTGTACATCCAACGATATTGTACGGGACCCCCATACATAGCCTCTCGCGGTAAATGCACAGCCAAATGTACCATAACATCAAAAAAAGCAGGTGGAAAGATCATCTCAAGCTTACATAATATAATAATTATATCCCTTTCAAGTTGTTCTAAGTCATCTCTTCTCAATGTCTTACAACATAATCGTTGGAAGAACTGGCCTAACTCAATTACTGCTGAAGAGACATTTTTATTTACAAATCCACGGAGAGCAACAGGCAGCAGTCGTTGTAACCAAACATGATAGTCGTGACTCTTGAGTCTATTTATCTTAGCATCATCCACACTTACACACCCTGAGATATTTGAAGCATAACCATCAAGAAATTTAACAGATTTTAAAAATGCCCAAAACTCTTTTTTCTCTTTTTTTGTCATATTATAACAAGCAGCTGGCATTGTATAATTAGAACCATCTTGCTTCAACCATAGTTCTTTTCTTATGTTCATATCCTTCAGATCTTTTCTTGCTTTATCTGTGTCCTTAGTTTTCCCGTCAATATCCAATAATGTCCCCAAAATACTCTCACAAATGTTCTTTTCTATGTGCATAAAATCTAAATTATGCCGCAACTTCAAGCTCTTCCAGTATGGTAGCTCAAATAAAATACTTCTCCTCACCCAATTCAATTCTTCAGGAAGACATTTATTTTTCTTGCTATTTGACTGTTTTCCTGGTCTATAAGTACTGAGTAAATCCAATTGTTGTAAGATATCATCTCCTGAGAGCTCTTTTGGTTTCAATCTTTCTTCTTTCTTCCCATCAAATTTCCTGCTTCTTCTCCAAGAGTGACTAGGTTCAAGATACCGATGGTGACCCGTATAACAAATTTTACTTCTTATCTTTCGTGAAGGTGCATCCTTATTGCAAGTAGGACATGCCATATATCCCTTAGTACTCCATCCAGATAAATTACCTAATTCATAAAATGACAATATATGTTCGTATTAGTTTATAAATAAAGTATAACATAGCATCAGAACCAAATTCTCCATAGCAATGGATGGATTCAATTTTTGCATGCGTTGTTTGTGTTCCTTGTCCACGTAGGGCATAAGCATTTACTACTTCAGTAAAAAAGACAAGAGATGTAATTGTATACATTGCATCATACTTGAAGCTCTTGTTAAACAATTAACGATATTAGGCTTGATATACACTGCTTTTCAGAAAATAATGACACTCAGTCCATGTTCTCTTCAGCTGCAAACAGTCCTACTATATCTCGATTACATGTTGATAATGAGAATATACCTGAGGAGCAATCTAATATCTTAAGCAAGAAGCAAGATGCTAGGAGTTGAACAAACGCAATCTAGCTAGGCAGATTTGGTAAATGAGGAAGATGAGCGAAGAGTTGATAATAATTACGCACAAAATAACCAAACGGATTGGGAGAAAAATGATCATCATATGGCGCATGAATCTCAACCAATTTCGGGCAGTAATCTCAACCATAAAGCACCAATTTCTGTGCCCAGAAGGGATGGAAAAATACAACTCATTTGGCTACTCCAATTTGTAGCAATCAGCGGCATAAGGGGCTGGTGTTACACCACTGGCTAATTAAACCTATTACACAACCAGTACTGCATCACCAGGGCAGGAAGAATGGGCACTTTCTGGTACAAATGTTCAGAAAATTAATAGTACAGACAGGGCGCTTCTTGATGCACTAGTGAGTTTGAACGAAAAATTGAATTCTCTAAATCCTATTAATACTACATGGCTTAAATAAATATTGTTAACCTAACATCCTAAATATATCATCATGAACAGTTGGAATTGCACTCACAAAACAAAGCTTCATGATTTAATAAGTAAAAGTGAATAGCACAGAAATATCTACCACAAAATAGTTGAAGAAAGGAAGTATATAGAAAAAAATAACTCTTCTTCAACAACGTTAAAGGTCACAAAAGACCCTCGTTAGCATTCAGTTTATAATCTTGCAAATCTTCTTCGAATGACTTAGCATATTGTTCATTCACTACCAAAGTGGCTAGGCTCCTTGAAATCCTTTTACAATATTATATTAATAGTCCAATACATAAATAGTATAGATTAATTAGAAAGCTGAGAAAGTAAGGAATTTAATAAGAACTTACCATAAGCAGGAAAGTCATTTATGGTCCATAAAACAGCGGCATGCATCTTGAAGCACTCTCCGGTTGATGTATCAAAAGTCTCTACACCATCATTCCATAACTCTTTCAATTCATCAATCAAAGGACGCAAATACACATCAATATCCTTTCCTGGTGCTTGAGGACCAGGAATAAGTAATGACATTATCATAAATGGGTCCTTAAAACATTTCCAAGGAGGAAGATTATAAGGAGCGAGAATGACAGGCCACATACTATACGATGTGCTCATGTTACCGAATGGATTAAAACCATCAGTTGCAAGACCGAGTCTAATATTACGAGGTTCTTGTGCAAACCACTGATGATTCATGTCAAACTCTTTCCATGCTTCAGAATCAGCGGGATGCCTTAACACATTCGCCTCATCAAGATGTTTTTCTTTATGCCACCTCAGGTCCTCGCTTATTTTTTTAGACATAAATAACCTTTGAAGTCTCGGCTTTAACGGAAAATACCGCAAGACTTTATGAGGAATCTTTTTATCCCTTCCATTATCAATTTTCCACCTTGAAGTGCCGCAATGTGGAGACTTTTGTCTATCTTTATGTTCAGCCCAGTACAACACACAATCATTTGTGCAAGCATGGATCGAAATGTATCCTAATCCCAAACCCTGCAGCATGCTTTTAGCATCATAATATGACTTAGGAAGTGTCTCACCATTAGGAAGTGCCTCTTTTAGTAACTCCAACAACATGGTAAACGATTTATTACTCCATTGATTGTACACTTTCAAGTGTAGCAACTTCACAAGAAACAAAAGCTTCGAAAATTTCTTACATCCCGGGTATAATTCGCGCTCAGCTTCTTCCAGTAATGTATCAAACTTTTTAGCTTCCTTCTCACTCATATTACCAAATACATTATCACCAGTTGTTTTCTCCTCTGAAAAATTGGCAAACGATCTTCCACTGGCTTCTTCTAACATAGTTTGAATTGCATCATCATTGTCATGTTCTTCATTTTCATCTTCCTCGTAAATCACTTCACCATTATCTCTCTTTTGTGGTTGTTCCCCATGGTATATCCATTGCACATAATCTTTCATAATTCCTTTCATCAACAATTCGTCATACACTACTTCTTGTGTTTGGAAATTTATATTTAAACAGTCTTGGCATGGACATCGAACTTTAGTGATTTGATCAAAGCGAGACTGAACAAATTTCATAAAAGATTTGACACCTTCAACATATCTTTTAGAGAACTTTGGTTCACACATCCATCCTTTATCCATGATAAGCTGCACAAACATATAACCACCAAATAATTAAATATTAATAAACTAGCCTGAAACAAAACAAATAGGGTTCTTCAATACAGAGAGAGAGGGCATTGAAAGTATGAGAAAAACTAGCCTGAAACAAAATAACAGAATTTTCCTGAGAAGTCCCAAAACCACTGCACGCAAGAAGACCTTACCTTGTGGTTTCTACTTGTCTTATTCCACTTCTCCCTGCAAAGAAGTCCAAGAGCCCGCACAAGAATATGACTTCTTCTGTAACAATTTCAAGATTCCTTTTTTCCTGTAACAATTTTGATTGGTATAAAGCAAGAAAAGGAAAATTTTATTCTCCTTTGTATGGTCTGGCAATTCAGAATTTTGATCTTCTGGTAGTTTCCCCTTGTTTCTCCTTTTCTATTTTATTATTTGAGCATATTCGAGAAGTAGCGATTTGGGTTATTTATAAAATTTAATTTACACTTGAATTGCTGAGATGTAGAGATCTGATATATGGGGGTGTTTAGATTGTTTTATGAGTTGTTGTTAATGAAGCCTATTTGGTTAATATAACTGTGGCAATAATTGTACCGCGGGATAATAATGTTGATGGGTGGGGTGAGTCAACTTTTGTGACATGGGTATTTTTCATTAAATGAAAATTTATATTCACATAAGGGTATAAGTGAACACGTTGCAAAAAAACTTGAAGTATAGGTATTTCAACAATATGTTTTTGCTTCATAATAGACCCAAATTGGTCATAATCGACGAAAAAATGACGCCGAAATCATTTTTTTGCGTGGATTTCCCTTCATTTGGGGTGGTCTTTAATTTCTGCCCATCAAATTGGTGGTTGTTTGGGGGGGGGGGGGGGTGAAAATATTTTTCTAATTTTTTTACTAAACGAACATGAGAAAATTGGAACTAGTTAAAGACCATCAATTTGGAGGGCAAAAATTAAAGACCACCCCCAGCGAAGGGCAATCCTGCAAATTGCCCCTCCAAAATTGATATATAGGCCCTTTTAGAAGTTATTTTTTTTTTTTTGGTTTTTAAAAGTTCTTGATCTTCGTAAATAAAAAAAATCCCCAGAATTGTGTTTTACTTGTATTTATACCATGTAGAAACATCCGAGGACAGAAACTCCCTCAGGGTGTGTTCGGTATGGATGGAGGAGTATGTTTTCTTGGAAACTAAGTGACTTTCTACTTATTTTCTTATGTTCGGTTGGTTAGAGGAAAATAAACCATTTTCTTACTTATTTTCTCATGTCTGGTTGGTTAGTAGAAGACATTTTTGGTGGGGTGTTTGGGTCGGGGGGAAGGAGTATATAAAACTAAAAAAAGAACTATTACATACTTTTTTGTTAAGTTAGTGGGGGTGGGTTGAGGGGGGGAGGGTGAAAAAGTTTTTCAAAATTTTTTACTAAACGAATATGAGAAAATTGGAATTAGTTAAAGACCACCAATTTGGAGGGCAAAAATTAAAGACCACCCCCAGTGAAGGGCAATCCTGCAAATTGTCCCTCCAAAATTGATATATAGGCCCTCCTAACAAATGTTAGGACTAGTTCTTCGCTAAGTCGTATTAATAGATGAACAACAAATGTTAGAACTAGTTCCAAAATTGATATATAGGCCCTTTTAGAAGTTCTTTTTTTTTTTTTTTGTTTTTTAAAAGTTCTTGATCTTTGTAAATAAAAACTTTCCCCAAAATTGTGTTTTACATGTATTTATACCATGTAGAAACATCCGAGAACAGAAACTCCCTCACAGTGTGTTCGGTATGGATGGAGGAGAATGTTTTCTTGGAAAATATGTGACTTTCTACTTATTTTCTCATGTTCGGTTGGTTAATGGAAAATACGTGATTTTCTTACTTATTTTCTCATGTCTGGTTGGTTAGTAGAAGACATTTTTGATGGGGTGTTTGGGTCGGGGGGAAGGGGGTGTATAAAACTGAAAAAAGAACTATTACATACTTTTTTGTTAAGTTGGTGGGTTGTTTTGGGGGGGGGGGGTGAAAATATTTTTCTAATTTTTTGTCACGACCCAGCTAGGGGCCGCGAGGGGTACCCGGAGCAATTACCGAGCACCGCTCACTCTACTGCTTGTCTTGCTCATTTAATACTCTTTTATCAATTTTAAATACCAATTGTAGGAAAATCATATTTAATCAAAACATAAATACTTTATATACATTTGCCTCTCGGCCATCAAAATAATATACATACATATGAAAACATCTTGTGAGACCATCTAACCCACACTGCGTATCTACGAGCCTCTACTAACATAATGAATACATAGACGGAACAAGACTCCGTCATGCCCAAAATATGCATATATGAATGTACATCAAAAAAATAGCCATAAGCACCTCCGAACAATGGAGTGCTATCTATCAGCTGACAGCTACTGAGGACCTGGGCCAAGCTCTCCTCCCTGTCTACCTGTGGGCATGAACACAGCGTCCGAAGAAAGGACATCAGTACGAATATTGTACCGAGTATGAGAGGCATACATAATGAAAGGAGACATCAATAATATGAGGATAACATCAACATGAGACATCTGGATCTGACTGATAATCATAAATGAAGTAATGCATGCTATCTTACTCATAATCATCATCATAACATGTATGCATCATATGCAAGCTGCCCGTCCATGTCGGAACGGTGTGATAATCAATAGTATTAGCCCGCGTCCAGGCCTCCCGCGTCCGGGGTACCATCTCATGCCGCCCACTAGTGGTGTCTGCCCACGGCCGTAGGTCGTAGTGTATCTGTATCGCCGCCTGCCGAAGCGGTGTCTGCCCGGCCAACTAGGCCCGGTGTGAAATGCTCATGACATGCTTAATGTAAATACTCATAGTAATATGCTTATCATAAAATACTTATCTTATCATAATGCGTGTATAAGGCTCATGATCACTTTACTCTATCGGGATGACGTAAGGTCGTGATCCCCCGGTTACATTATGGAACCATTATGAACATTCTGCCTCACCTTGAAAGGACTAGTACATAAGGTGAGTGTAGGCAAGGAATAACATCATCATCATTCTAGTGTCATCATATCGTATAATTCATCTCATATAGACATTCATAGGTATAAGCTTTTAACTTCTTAGAATGTAAGAACTCATGAAAGGAATAGGGATTCAAGCTCAAAGATTCATGCCATTAGAAAGAAGGACTAGCCTCACATACCTTGGTCGTTTAGCTAAGATATCGCTCACTTGTTCTCCGTCGATATCACGTCGTTACCTTCATAAGAGAATTCGGATCAACATTAGTAAACTAACTACAAGAACGCATCGCTAATTCTAGGAAAAGTCGGACAACGCTTCCTTCGCTCATACTACTTTTCTCAGGTTCTATATCAGCTCCCAATATTCATAATATTATTCGCAATATCATAATCGACAATCGTCATTTACGTACATTTGGCAAAATCCACCATTTTCCTCCAATTTTCCCTTATTTCTACTTCTAGCTCATCCTTGCGTTTTCATGCATTTAATGCTTGTTTCACGATATAAACATCATTTATAACGTATTAGTACTCACAACACTTCAATATTCATAGTTCAATTCCACTATCATTCATTTATGTCACTATTCACTCAATAAGGACCCATTTCTATGTTCTTCTACATTTCAAGTGTCTAAGCTTTCCAATACTTCAAACAACATGGAAAAATTATGAAACTTACCTTGGATGATGGTTGAACAATCCTTAAGTTGAAATACTTCAATTAGCCAAAACCCTAGTTCCACCTTTTTGAAATTTCTTCACTTAGATGATCCTTTGTTGTGTTCTTACACTTGATTTCATGAATTTGGTGTTGTTGGTTTTGATGTTCTTTTGATTCTTTGGGATTTCTATAGATGAAGTATGTGGAGAGGTCTAGAAGTTTCTTGAGTTGTGTGGAAGAAAATGACGTGAATTGAGGCTTAAGTTCCCTTTAATAATTCAAAATATTGTCTTTAATGAAAAATTGTCAGGATGAACAGTGGTCGTAAATTGCAGTTTACGGACCGTATTGTGGTTTACGGTCCGTCCTCCATGATCGTTTTTAATCATCCCAGAAATAGAAAGTTTGGCTGGGGATTATGGCAATTTACGACTGAGGTTTACGGTCCGTAAACCAGTTTACGGGTTGTCCTCCAAGTCGTATTTAACCATTTTCACAATTTACAGAAAGTTGAGATTTTTGACAAGTTGAAGGACGATTGCACTATACGGTCCGTAAATCACTTTACGGGCCGTATAGTGCCATATACGACCACTGGACTGAAAATATTTCCGTGACTTTCTTATTTCCAAAAATTCTTAATTAGCCATTCCCGACTTAACAAAACATCATACACTCTTACTCTTCATCATTCCACTCATCATACAAGTACGGAGAAATTTCCGAGGTGTAACATTTTTTTACTAAACGAACATGAGAAAATTGGAACTAGTTAAAGACCAACAATTTGGAGGGCAAAAATTAAAGACCACCCCCAGCCAAGGGCAATCCTGCAAATTGCCCCTCCAAAATTGATACATAGGCCCTCCTAACAAATGTTAGGACTAGTTATTCGCTAAGTCGTACTAGTAGATGAACTACAAATGTTAGAACTAGTTACAAAATTGATATATAGGCCCTTTTAGAAGTTTTTTTTTTTTTTTAAAGTTCTTGATCTTCGTAAATGAAAAATTTCCCCAAAATTGTGTTTTACATGTATTTATACCATGTAGAAACATCCGAGGACATAAACTCCCTCAGAGTGTGTTCGGTATGGATGGAGGAAAATGTTTTCTTGGAAAATAGGTGACTTTCTACTTATTTTCTCATGTTCGGTTGGTTAGTGGAAAATAAGTGATTTTTGTTATATCCTGTAATTTTGCACATTCGGAAAATTTGAAATAATTGTGACAAGTTAAAGACAAGGCCATATTTTGATCTTATTCAATATATAAGTTGTTCATGGAAAAAAAAATATTGATGTAGAAGTGTTGAGGGAGGCTAAGGGCAAAAATTGGAATTTCGGAAATTTGTTTCGGGAATTACAAAATATGGCCCATAACTAATTGGACAAAAAAACAAAGAAACAAAGGCCCAATTTTAAGGGGGTGGCCGGCTATGACCATGAGAAAATGGGCCAAGCCCATGAGAATTAAAATCAAGGCAAATAAATAAACAAAAGGGGTCACAATTTGTCATTACAAATTAGAACCTTCAAGAAATAAAAGAAGAGAGCAAGAACAAGAAGGGCCATTCGGCCACCTTGAGAAAAAAAAAAAAATTTTGCCCTTCAACTTTTGGTACAAAAATCATAATTTTCTTGAATTCCTACTAAGCTCAAGACCCTCTTCAACGTGATATAATTATTTTGGCAAGAAAGACACTTTGGTACCAAGTGGAGAATTTGGAAAAAGGTAAGAATTTTACTCCTTTTATCTTGGAAGAATTCTATATATATGTTGTAGTATGCGGGAATGAATGTAAACTATGAAAATCTTGTGTTATGGGCATGTGTGTGTGTGTGGCCGAAAATGGGTGGATGGAGAGAAATGATTAAAATTTTATTTATTATGTTAATTGTGTTGTAATGGCCTTTTTAATGCAAATGGAAGAATTCTAATTCAAGTTGGCATGAAAAATTGTTGTTAAGTTGTTGTAGGGAATTTTGTGATTTTATTGTAAATTTATGTAATTATGGAAATGGAATTGTTAAGGTGTAAATTGTGGTTGTTGTTGGTGAAGTTGGAAGATAAAAATATGTTGTGAATGTTTGTGTCGAAGGTTAGAGGTTTCAGGTGAATTATGGCTTCGGTGGAATTTTTGTATATTTGGTAGAATGATATGAAATGCTTTCGGATTGTATTTGAATGATCTTGAGTTAGTGAATGAATATGAAAACGTTGATATTGGTTTGAAAGTGTGAAGTTGGAGTAGAAGTTGTGGCGTTATGTAGAAAGGGAGGCTATTTATGTTAAAATGTGTTTGTATTGATTGTTGACGTTGTTGGTATTGCTGTAGGTGTTGTTGTTGACATTTTGGCCGAGTTAAATTCTCGGGGATGTCAAATTTATAGGGGAGATGCTGCCCAAATTTTTGTAGACAAGTGTTGATTTAAGATTTAACTTCTAAAGGCTTCTAATTAATGTTTGGTAAATGTGACCAATTGTAGATTTTGGAGAATTTGGAACTTGAATTTGGAGAGGCTTAAGAAGCGGAAAAGGTATGTAAGGCTTACCTTTCTTTCCTTTGGCATGTCCTAGGCATAATAGGTTTGAATACGAGCCTCGGGGACGATCCTACTCCTATAAATCCGAGTTTAGATTTGGCTCTTTTTCATTCAATGGAATTGAATTAGATACTCTACGCTTTGTTGGAAAAATAACTTAAACACCCATAACCTTCACAAATGGAACCGAATTGTCCTAAAACTTCCATAGATGACTCTATAAAGTCTAATGTTCGTAATTTGGAAACGCCACCTCAACTTGACCCGAGGTGGGCCCGCGATCCCCGAGATCTTTCCATATTGTTCTAATTGACTTATATCCGAGTGATATTCAATAAAACTTTGACTATTGTTCCGATTACTAGAGAATGATTGTTTGACTATCCCATTGAGTCCCATGGTATATTTTGATACGTACATATGGTCCTAAAGTCTCTATTCGGTTGAATTCATAATGGTATTGGAAAGCTACTTAATAGAGTGTTACTTGAATTTCCAAATACGGCTTACGAAATGTTGTTAGAAGGCCCCGTACTTCAAAGGCTCTATTTAATAAGTTCAGAGTTTGTCTACGATCCCTATTGGCCTATTAATACGAATATACGTAGTATGGTTAAGATTTTTGCATGATTGAGTAACAAGCTAAGTGTAAGAATTTATGACCTTAAGATAATTTTGTAAGTACTAATGTTTTTAACTTTTGTATACAATTTCGGCACTAATACGTTATATCCGTGGATCGGGTTGCACGTTCCGCAGCAACACACTGTATGATATCCTATGAGTATGCATGTATGAATCTGTTATATACGTATATGATATATGATGTCGGTACATTGATATGGCTAAAGTTTGATTATTAAATGTTAGCACGTCGATTATTCTACCGAGTCTTTGACATACTTTGATACGTACGTATGATTCCAAGAGTTCTAATTAGTTTGATCCATAATGATGTCCAAAAGGTACTTGACCTGATTACAACTTTGATTTTCCAATAATGGCTTCTGAAACATTTGTAGAGCATTCTGTACTTCAAACGCTCGTAACTTTCGTATACTAATTCTCATTGACCCGAAACTTGTTTCTGAACCTTCAGTTGTCGATAAGTATGTTGTATCTCGGGTCTTGATTCACATGTACATGGTTTCACATTATTCTGTTCGTGCAAGCTTCAGTTTGGATTTCACTGAGCCCGGGCCAGGATATGTTTTCGTGCGTACTCCTCTGCATTATTCACCGCGCCCTTCTCACTTGCGGACCGGGGCACGTTATATTTATGATATGATGACGGGGCGGTGGCCAGGATGGCATATGATGATTTTATTCACCGCGTTCCGCAAAAGAAGGTCGGGGCACGTTACATACACACATGATATATGATATTGGCATCCATGACATATGATTCACCGCGTCCGTCATCGAGGGCCGGGGCACGTTATATGCATATATGATACATGATTCACCGCGTCCCTCACCGAGGGCCGGGGCACGTCACATGCATATTTGGTACACGATTTTGACATATATGATTTCATCCATCGCGTCCCTCACCGAGGGCCGGGGCACGTTATTTGATATATGCATATACGACATATGATTCTGACATGCATGATCCGTGTTCGGGAAGTAAGTTCTTTGGCACTCTGGATGACTCACTTATTTGTTGTACTTCCTTTGACATACAATAGCGGCATATATGATTTATGTCTGGAAGGTAAACGTTTTGGTATTCTGGATAGTGTTCTTACTCTGGTACTGGATATTCGTTTATAGTTCTGTTTTCTATATTTCATGCCTTACATACTCAGTACATATTCCGTACTGACCCCCTTTTCTTCGGGGGGATGCGTTTCATGCCCGCAGGTACAGACGTTTATAGAGGTGATCCGCCAGCCTAGGGTATACGTTCTGCTGTTTGAAGTGCTCCTTTGATCCGGAGCCCACACTTTCGGTACAGATCTTTCTGTTGTACATATTTTTGTATTTGTGACTATTTTGGGTACGGCGGGGCCCTGTCCCGTCATATGATTCTGTTGTCTGTATTAGAGGCCTATAGACATGTATGTGGGTCATGGGTCGTGTTTGTTCAGTGATGTCTAATTGGTTTGTGTCTGGTTTTCTTCTACACTACGTAACTTGATCGATTTATATGTTATGGTATAAGTAACGATTTAAATGGTATGTATACGATTTTGTATGCACGGGATTCATAATATGTAAACGCAAGTATAAATTGTTTAGTGAGTATGTACGGGTGCCCATGTCAGGCACTAGTCGCGGCCTACGGGGTTGGGTCGTGACAATTTTCTTATTTATTTTCTCATGTCTAGCTGGTTAATAGAAGATATTTTTGGTGGGGTGTTTGGGTCGGGGGAGGGGTGTTAGGTCCAACGTTTCACTTATTAATTTTGATGATAACAAACCAATATAATTATTAATAAAAGAACATTTATGTGTGGTAAATTTATTTTTGGTATAGGTTTATTTGATGAAGAAGGATTTGGTGAAGATCTAATCAAATATGGAAAAGAAGATATTATGAGATGGAATTACGGAAGATGATGTGGAAGAAAAATACTTACTCAAATCAAGGTGCAAGAATTATGGAAAGAATATTTACTACAATCCTATGGAAGAAAAATATTCTAGAAAAGGAAAAGACCAAGATCAATTTGTTACTTAAAGAAGGTCCACAATCTATGGAGTATCAAGATATGCCAAAAATCTTAAGTGCACAAAAATGTTCACATTCAGAGTGATCAAAATCCAATTTCAAGAAGATGAATGTGACTTCATTCCAAATAATAGAAATCAAGATCCTAGGTGAAATGAAGAGGATCTTGAAATTCTCTTGGGTTGCCTAAATAAGAGCTCTTGCTTGTACAAGCCAGAAGAAGAGTGCAGAGAAATTATTGGGGAGAATATCAGTTATTTTAGAAAGAAAAATATTCAAATTTGAATACACTTGCTACAACTCTGAAAGGAAGGTGTTGGATTTACACTACAAAATTATGGAAACATGAGATGCTGGAGAATATATTTTTGGTGCTCAAAAGAAAGAAAATATTCAAGGCTATTATTTAATCCAAGGCTGGACGATATAATAGACAAGTATATTTTCAAATATGACTAAAAGATACTTCATCAAGGAATTAATGGAAGATGTAAGAATGGTCAAAGATAGCCAAAAGGGAAAAGTAGCAAAATCCATTAAATATGCCAAAATAAGATTTGCATATTATCACTTCCAATGACTAAAAGACAAAAGAGATCCTTTAGATCAATTAAGGGAAAGATCTGTAGAATCTTTAAGAATCTATATGGTGACTCATACGGTTGTGAAAAGTAATTCCACCAAGGAGCAGTGTGAAGATATCATGTGCACAAAAGGAAAAGTTAAGAAAACCTTCAACTAGTATATTCAGCTACGTACAAGTGGAAGATATTATCCAAAATTAGAAGACTGCATTTATGAGGAGCAACGGCTAGGATATTCACAGACCAAGTATAAAAGGAGAAGACTCTACAACAGTCAAGATACGCAGCCACTTATACTTTCGTCTCAACCTTCTCAAGTTCTTTGCTCTACTTTTCATAAGCATTGTATTCCTGAGTGACTTACTGTGTAAACAAAAAAGAGATGAGAGATATAGTATAGTTGGTGAGGCTTTGTATTGAGAGGTTGTGTCATTGTTCGTTTATTTGGTGAGCGAGTGAAAACCAAAGAGTCGTTGTTGGTGAGCGAGTGAAAAACCAACTTTGTACATTGTTGGTGAGCGTGTCAAAACCAAACCTTGTTCGTTGTTGGTGAGCGAGTGAAAACCAACCTTGTAAACGTTGGTGGTGAACGAGGAAACCCACAAAGGCTGTACTCAACTCAAACTACAAAGAGCTTAAAGAAATAACCTCCTTGCAACCCAAGGGGACTGGATTAGGATACCACATTGGTTCCAAACCAGTATAAAAATTCTTGGTGTCATTTATTTTATTTCTCTCATATTATGTGCTGCACCCTTACTATTTATTTTGGTTTATACTTGTGCAAATCGAAGGACTGATAATTTTGTGCAGGCTGTCTCGCTGTCAGTCGACTGGCACCAAACAGTAGTCGACTAGATTATTTTAATAGGCTTACAATTCACCCCCCCCCCCCCCCCCCTCCCTCTTGTACTTTCAATTGGTATCAGAGCCTCGTCTCACATTTTTGTTTTTGCTTAACAGCAAGTGAGGAAAGATCCATAGCCTGCATCAAATTACTGAAGCCATGTTTAAAGAGGGATTCTCAACAAGCAGGCCACCCTACTTTAATAGTTTATACTACAATCAGTGGAAGGATAGAATGAATATATATGTTCAATCAATAGATTATAGATCCTGGCTAGCTATTAAGAATGGGCCGAGGTCTATTCCAAATAATAGTGCTGGAAAGAAGGTCGAAAAAGAGACATCCATATTTGACTACACAAAAGAACATTTGGATATTATGCAAAAAAATGCTAGGGCAATGTACCTGCTCCATTGTGCTCTTGGTGAAGAAGAATATGAGACAATATCCGCTTGTAAAACTGCTAAAGAAATATGGGACAAATTGGAAGTTATCCATGAGGGCACCATAAAAGATAAGGTATATCAAGAAAACTTGGATAAGGCATCCAAAAACCTCAAAAGGAAAAGAAGAAAGAAGCAGAGAGCTCAATCCATCCAGAATCAAGAGGTCCAACAAAGAGAGAACATACACTTCTACGAATGTGGTAAACTTGGACCTATTAAATCAAAGTGTCCTAACAACAACAAGAAGAAGAAATCCAAAACTTCAACTTGGAGCGACGAGGATGAATCTGATAAAGAGAGTAATCATGGAGAAATGGCGTTCATGTGCTTCCTGGAAGGAAAAGAAACAGACAAAAATCAAAGAACCTTTTCTTCGAGTGACGAGGAAGAAACCGACGAGGTATGTCATACTCTTATCATGACTTGTAATAATTGTGATGATTTGCAGGAAACTCTAGATCTAGCTTTGAAAGATTTGCAAAGAATTCTTGGTGCATTCAAGAAATTTCAACGAGAAAAGAAAGACTTGGATATTCGACTTAAGGAATGTCAGACTAAATATGACTTACTTCAAGAAGAAAATTCTGAGTTGCATAAGCAAATGAAGATTTTGCACAAATCTTCTAGTCACCACTTTGATCAATGGAAGTCGATTCATCTCCTTAAGAAATACCAGTTGACTGAAAAGGGGTCCACTAGTAGATGCCCTACTTCAACCAAGTCAACTCTGGTAAGGTTCAAGTCGACTAATAAGGCAACTGCAGGTGAACACTCTTATTCTCATATTATATGTCATTACTGTGGTAATTCTGGACATAAAGCATTTATGTGCAATTATGCTAGAAATCATGTAAGATCTAAATACGTTTGGAGACCCAAACACTTACATGCATCTCCAACTACACAATTTATTAACCATGAAGGACCCAAAAAAACTTGGGTACCAAACACAAACTAATTTGTTTGTAGGAATTCCTTGAGTCTAGCCATAAACAGAATGATTCATATTTGCATAGAGGTTGATCAAGGAACAACATATGCTCCAAAGTTCATATGTATTCTACAATAATAAAGAAGCTAGAACATATGATGGTAAGCCTGAAATGATTGGTATTACTGAAGTTTATTCAAGTTTTTCTACTGCATTAGGTGATGTATTTTGAGCTATTGATTTAAGCTTAGACTTGTAGTAGTCAACTGTAGATGGTTTGAGTCGACTAATTGCATCATGCTACTATTTTGTTGATACTGGTTATAACCTTGAACTAGAGTCTTTGAATGACTAGAATACATGGCTTGCACTTTTTTTAATATATGTATGTTACAAGTTATTAGGACAAGCAAGCATGCAATCGTTATTGATATCATACAAATTTAATTCATATATATATGGGTATGAGATTATTCTTGAAGGAATCGCATGAATGATATTCTCTCTCTCGGTAAGAATAATAACTCCTCATTCAAAGCCCAAGAACGGTGTATAACTCGAGGCCTTCATAACCTCCTCATATGGACATATTCAAAATCTTGAAGGTGAGAGGTATGTATTCACAAGTTACATGAGTTATGATTTTGATCTATCTTAACGAACTCTTCATATGAGATATGAAAAGGAAGAAAAATCATTTCTTGATTATTCTCATCCTTTTGGTTGCAAATGTCTATCGTCATGGTAAGGACCAAGTGGTAAAATTCATGGTATATTATGTAATCTTTACTACTTATAATTCTTATGGCTTTTAAACAATTAGTTATAAAGATCTTTATGCACGTTCTCTTTAGACTAATGTTTGTTGAAGTTAAATTGAGCATGAAGATGAAAAGCGTACTCTGGACAACAAGCAATCGATTGATATGAATATGTATGTACAAGCTTTAACCAGAGATGAAGCATTGAAATAAATGAAAGATTCCAGCAATGCAAGAATAGTTGAATGCAAATGGAGGAAATAACATATGAGAACTTATAGCCAAGGAAAATGATCTACTATTATGGATATTCAGATGAACCTTATGAAAATGGTGAGGTTGTAAGAACTAAGGGTAAACTTGTAGCCCAAGGTTTCACAACAAGAAGGTTTTACAAGGTATTTGAACTTGAGATGATTACGAGGGAGAATTAACATCCTTCTTCAAGTTTCAAATAATGCAAAGTTAGATGAGAAGTTTTTTGCGAAGCCAAGTACTGAAAGGGAGTACTTAAGAGATTTTGTATGAAAAATTCATTGTACACGAATACTGTAGTATGCTCATCATATCTCTCTCGCAAAGAAGAAAAACGGTAATTACACAAATCAAAGTGCCAAGGTATGATTAACTCTTTATTGTAATTCAATAATTATTAGATTTCGTGTTTAAGCCACCCTATTCTTTTATAAAATTATTATTGAGATTTCTGGTTGGCACTCAAAAAATTGATTTTTGTATCCAAGAACTAACAGTTTTGATCTAGCGGGATACCCTCAGATGCAAACCTTGCAGGAGACAAAGTTGACTAGCATAAATCATATTTTGATCATGTATATCATGAAGAGTCAAGAGCAAGGATTCACAACTTTATCTAGCTGATAAAAGATTAAATGGAAGCTTGCATTGAAGACATTACATATTAAGATGCAGATATTTTCTCACTTTGAGGAAATAAATTGATATGACAATGAAGTACAAATTTATATCCTCTCATGATACAAATTGGTTCATTATTCTCTTAACTACTATATGTTTATCATTTGTGAGTTTGCAAGACATTGAAAATATTTTTGAAGATTGAGTCAATCACAAATTTTCTAAAAATGGACTCAAAATATTTCCTACAGTGCTACATTTTTGTAAGACCAAAATAAACTCACTTGTTCTGAATTGGTCTTTGGTCAACCCATTATAACTGTGCAATGACTTTGATATTAAATTAATGGTTTAGACATTTTGATCAAAATTAATTTTGGGTTACTTGAGATTCTACATGTGATAATTGTGATTTAAATGTTTGTATGACTCTTAATGCTTATTAGTTCATATTGTAAACCGGATATGAGAATTTGTAATTATTTGTAAGTATATCCTCAAAAGTACTTCGGGAAAATTAAGCATCCGTGAGTTTGTTTTGCTCTAAATCTTTGCTGAGGTGCAGCTATACGTTCCACCCTTTTGATGATGCCAAAAGGGGGAGAAGTTTTCCTGTACAAAACATTTGCTTTGATAGTATTTTTAGATAGGAAATGCACAAGAAGAGCAATAAAGCATAAAGTTAGGGGGAGCCGCTCCTTCAAGTTGTGCTTTAACAATCAAGGAACATAAATTCAGGGGGAGCTTACTAATTCGGGGAAGTTCACATCCTTCTTATCATCTTCGATTCTATCTTTTATTAAAATTGAAAGTTTTGTACTCAATGGTTTGCCATCATCAAAAAGGGGGAGATTGTTAGGTCCAAGGTTTCACTTATTGATTTTGATGATAACAAACCAATATAATTATTAATAAAAGAACATTTACTTGTGGTAAATTTATTTTTGGTATAGGTTTATTTGATGAAGAAGGATTTGGTGAAGATCTAATCAAATATGGAAAAGAAGCTATTATGAGATGGAATTACGGAAGAAGATGTGGAAGAAAAATACTTACTCAAATCAAGGCGCAAGAATTATGGAAAGAATATTTACTACAATCCTATGGAAGAAAAATATTCTAGAAAAGGAAAAGATCGAGATCAATTTGTTACTTAAAGAAGGTCCACAATCTATGGAGTATCAAGATATGCCAAAAATCTTAAGTGCACAAAAGTGTTCACATTCAGAGAGATCAAAATCCAATTTCAAGAAGATGAATGTGACTGCATTCCGAATAATAGAAATCAAGATCCTAGGTGAAATGAAGAGGATCTTGAAATTCTCTTGGGTTGTCTAAATAAGAGCTCTTGCTTGTACAAGCCAGAAGAAGAGTGCAGAGAAATTATTGGGGAGAATATCAGTTATTTTAGAAAGAAAAATATTCAAATTTGAATACACTTGCTACAACTCTGAAAGGAAGGTGTTGGATTTACACTACAAAATTATGGAAACATGAGATGCTGGAGAATATATTTTTGGTGCTCAAAAGAAAGAAAATATTCAAGGCTATTATTGAATCCAAGGCTGGACGATATAATAGACAAGTATATTTTCAAATATGACTAAAAGATACTTCATCAAGGAATTAATGGAAGATGTAAGAATGGTCAAACATAGCCAAAAGGGAAAAGTAGCAAAATCCATTAAATGTGCCAAAATCAGATTTGCATATTATCACTTCCAATGACTAAAAGACAAAAGAGATCCTTTAGATCAATTAAGGGAAAGATCTGTAGAATCTTTAAGAATCTATATGGTGACTCATACGGTTGTGAAAAGTAATTCCACCAAGGAGCAGTGTGAAGATATCATGTGCACAAAAGGAAAAGTTAAGAAAACCTTCAACTAGTATATTCAGCTACGTACAAGTGGAAGATATTATCCAAAATTATAAGACTGCATTTATGAGGAGCAACGGCTAGGATATTCGCAGACCAAGTATAAAAGGAGAAGACTCTACAACAGTCAAGATACGCAGCCACTTATACTTTCGTCTCAACCTTCTCAAGTTCTTTGCTCTACTTTTCATAAGCATTGTATTCCTGAGTGACTTACTGTGTAAACAAAAACGAGAGGAGAGATATAGTATAGTTGGTGAGGCTTTGTATTGAGAAATTGTGTCATTATTCGTTTATTTGGTGAGCGAGTGAAAACCAAAGAGTCGTTGTTGGTGAGCGAGTGAAAAACCAACTTTGTACGTTGTTGGTGAGTGTGTCAAAACCAAACCTTGTTCGTTGCTGGTGAGCGAGTGAAAACCAACCTTGTAAACGTTGGTGGTGAACGAGGAAACCCACAAAGGCTGTACTCAACTCAAATTACAAAGAGCTTAAAGAAATAACCTCCTTGCAACCCAAGGGGACTGGATTAGGATACCACATTGGTTCCGAACCAGTATAAAAATTCCTGGTGTCATTTATTTTATTGCTCTCATATTATGTGCTGCACCCTTACTATTTATTTTGGTTTATACTTGTGCAAATCGAAGGACTGATAATTTTGTGCAGGATGTCTCACTGTCAGTCGACTGGCACCAAACAGTAGTCGACTAGATTATTTTAATAGGCTTACAATTCACCCCCCCCCCCCCTCTTGTACTTTCAAGGGGGTGTATAAAACTAAAAAAAGAACTATTACATACTTTTTTGTTAAGTTAGTGGGGGTGGGGTGGGTTGAGGGAGGGAGGGTAAAAATATTTTTCAAAATTTTTTACTAAACGAACATGAGAAAATTGGAACTAGTTAAAGACCACCAATTTGGAGGGCAAAAATTAAAGACCACCCCCAGCGAAGGGCAATCCTGCAAATTGTCCCTCCAAAATTGATATCTACGCCCTCCTAACAAATGTTAGGATTAGTTCTTCGCTAAGTCGTATTAATAGATGAACAACAAATGTTAGAACTAGTTCCAAAATTGATATATAGGCCCTTTTAGAAGTTCTTTTTTTTTTTTTTGGTTTTTAAAAGTACTTGATCTTTGTAAATAAAAAATTTCCCCAAAATTGTGTTTTACATGTATTTATACCATGTAGAAACATCCGAGAACAGAAACGCCCTCACAGTGTGTTCGGTATGGATGGAGGAGAATGTTTTTGTAACACCTCGTGAATTTGAATTAAGTGTGCATATATTAAAAATCTAGTATTAAGATGATATTATATGTATATGAATCCATTCTTGATTAATTCGGGTGGAGAAGGATCGTTTTGAAGTCAAATCAACTAGTGAAGTTCTTAGGGGCTCTGAAATTCGCCTAAGTTTTGGTAGGTCTGTCTTCTGGGCGATTTTCCTGAAAATGTGTTGAGAATTTGGAAATACACCCTTGATGAAAGTTGTAGATATTTGAAATAGCTTTCCAACGGTAGGTCGCCCAGCCCGAGCAACATTTTGTACAAAAAGTTATGACCGTTTTACTAAAGACTGTCTTCGCTGGAAGTTTGGTGGCTTCGACGAACCGTCGATCTAATCGACGCTTCGTCGATCTGATCGACGATTCATCGAATGAACCGTCGATTGTGCCTGACTCACTGGAAATTTGACGAATTCGACGGAGTAGATCGACGCTTCGTCGATCTGATCGACGGTTCGTCGAATGAACCGTCGATTGTGCCTGACTCACTGGAAAATTGACGAATTCGACGGAACAGATCGACGCTTCGTCGATCTGATCGACGGTTCGTCGTTTGAACAGTCGATTGTGCCTGACGGGCTGAAAATTTATAAGTTGCCAAATTTTAGTTTTTCTTCTATTCTTTTCACTCTCAAAACCCTAAGGACGAAAATCATTCCCCAAGCCTCCAACACTAAGGTAAGAACATCTTAATCATTGATTATCAATCCTAACAATAAACCCATGATTCTTAACATGATTCTTATGACAAAAACCTAGGGTTGCAACATAATTCTTTCCAAAGGGATTCAAGCTAGGGTTTGGGTGTTCTTCATTAGAAAGTGAATTGTTAAACCTTGTTTAACAAAGTAAGGTATGTCTCTCTTTTAAGAACTTATTTTGAATGAAAATCACTTTTGAATCTATGGGTAGAAGTATGAATTTTCTTTCAAGATTTTTTTTTATGAATTAAAGGAAAACTAACCTTTTCATGTTTCTTGAACTCTAATTCATGTCTAAATGGTGGTTAATGTGTGTGAGGGGACAAACCCACATTAAACCTAGATTGTAACAAACCCTATAGAGGTATGAGATATTGTGAATGTTTTTCTTCTATGAGAGATGCGTAATGATGATGGTTAAGGGTTGGTAATGACATATTCATTGATGAATTTGGGACATGGAAATCTTTTGTAAAGAAGTTATATGTTTTCAAACCGTTGATTGGAATGACTTATTCCTTCGATATGGCTTAATGAATTTTAATGTTATTAATGGTGTGACTACTTTGAGATAAATTGTAAATCGGCTTCTATGCCATGAATCTTGTTGTTGTATTTGCCTTGCTATTCGGGAGGAAGAGTAGCCACTATGGATCCTAGTGCATTAATTGCCTTGCCATTCGGGAGGAAGAGTGGCCACTTCCGGGTTCGCTACCTGGGGGTGCATTAATTGCCTTGCTATTCGGGAGGAAGAGTAGCCACCGTGAAGTCATGTTCCGGTGTATTACGAAATGTTGATGATATTGAGTTGGGCTCATATAGGCGATTGTGATATCCATCTTTATTATGAAATTGGTATTTATGCCAGATTGATTTAAAGCTTAATTGAAACTGGTATTTTGAAATGGCTTATTAAACTGTGCAATAAGTGATATTAAGACTCATAAAGTGGAATAACAGTTTGTATACTATCTTTTTCGGAACTGATTTCTTTATGTATTATTATAATTATGTCTATATTACTTATTGTCCCCGAGGCACTCACTGAGTACGAAGTACTCAGGCATACCATTGTTGTTTTTGGATGGTATGTTAGGTAACGGAGAAGAGCAGGTTCTTGACACTTCAGGCGCTTAGAAAGGACTCGCTGTTGCTGCTGATTTGGTGAGCCCACATCATTGTTCGTGGGACACTTCCTGTTTCATTTATTATTTTAGATTTCCGGGCTGCGTCCCGAAGTTTGAGGATTGTTATGTCTCTTAGAAGCTCCATAGATAGTTGTTAGAATTGTGGGTAGATTGTCAAAAGTCTCGTACGACTTAATGGGTGTTTCCCACGTTGATGGCTAGTACTTATAAAGACTTCCGCTGATTTAACTCATGATGTGTTGCATTTAATTTATAAATTGTTGGAGGCGAATGTTGAACCTGGCGGGTTCAAGTACCATTATTGTGTTGTTTAGGTTCTTCCGATGTTGTTCGTGACGTCGGATGCCGGTCACGTCCAGGGTGGGTTTCGGGTCGTGACAAGCTTGGTATCAGAGCCTAGGTTTAAATACGTCCTAGGATTATTGTTGGTGTCTGTGGAGCTGTGTCTAGTGGAGTTTTCCTTGTGCAGCCTGATCACCTACATGATTGAGAAACTCCCAGGACATTTATAGGTGTTTCCTATTCTTATTGACTCTAGATTGTGCTGTAGAGCCTAAAGTCTTTTTAGGATCGTTCTAATTCGCTCGTTAATTCGTGCCTTGCAGAAATGCCTTTGACGCGATCCAAAAATGGTAAACGAGGACGTCCCGCGAAAGCTAAGCAAAATCTGGGGGGCGCCAATGTTGGTAATGGAACTGATGCTGGAAATCAAGTACCACCTCCAGCACCGCCTGCTCCTGCTGTTCCCGTTGCGGGTGTGCCTGAGATTGGTACTATGCAAACGGCTATTCAAATGTTGACTGCTTTGGTTGCGGCTCAACAGCAGCGTGGAGGTGTGGGACCTCATGGTGGAGGCAGATTTAAGCAGTTCCTAGACTTAAAGCCACCAAAGTTCTTTGGGTCACAAGAGGTGGACGACCCCCAACACTTCTTAGATGAGACCTTTAAGGCTTTGAGGGCAATGGATGCCCAGGATTCAGAAGCTGTGAGGCTTGCTTCGTATCAGTTGAAGGATGTTGCTCACGTATTGTTTGAGATGTGGGAATCGGAGAGAGGTGACGCTGCTTTAGCTCCGACGTGGGCTGAATTTGAGGAGGCGTTCATGGAAAGGTTCTTGTCTGATGAGGAACGAATTACTATGGCTATGAAATTTGAGAAACTGGAGCAGGGTAACAAGTCAGTTCGAGAGTATAGTTTGGAGTTCACTCGTCTGTCAAAGTATGCTTTATACATGATTCCGACTGAAAAGCATAGGTTGACTCGTTTTGTGAAAGGCTTGGTACCACGTATAAAGTCTGCATGTGCTGCTGTTGCTATGTCTCCCACTTGCACCTTCTCATCTCTGGTTGGGTTTGCTGAACAACAAGAAAGTTGGAAAAATGAAGAGAGGGTGGATCGAGATCAGCACAAGAAGGCCCGATCAGCGGGTGGTTTTAGTAGTACAAATTATAAGGGAGGGCAGAGTAAAGTGTATTCTGCACCTGCTCATTCTGGCACCCATTCCCATGCCAGTGTGCCTTCGGGTAGGCAAGGCCAGAAAAATAATAACAATACTGGTAGGTTTTCGCGGGGAAGTAGTCGTCCGCCAGTGTGGGAGGATCGTACCTGTCATCATTGTGGAGTGAAAGGGCATATAAAGAGGAACTGCGGAAAATGGCTACGTGAGATGGCTGCTATGAATAATCAAAAGAATAATTCGCCTGCTTCTGCATCTGCTAAAATTCCGTCTGTTGGGAATGCTACCAATAATTATCAGAATGCTCATAATAATGGCAAGGGAAAAGAAATTGCTAATACTTCTAGTGGAGGGACAGCTCGACTTTATGGGCGGACTCGTAGGGAGATAGCTGAGTCTTCTGACGCTGTGGTTACAGGTATTCTTACCATCTGTTCTCACGATGCTTACTCATTGATTGATCCGGGTTCAAATTTATCCTATGTGACTCCTTATTTTGCTATTGATATGGGTATGAAACCCGAATCTTTGTTGGAACCCTTTGCTGTTGATACGCCTACAGGTGTTCCTGTTATTGCTTCTAGAGTGTATAGAAATTGTGTTGTTGTGATTAAAGGCCGTGAGTCTGTGGCCAATTTGTATGAACTTGAGATGGTGGATTTTGATGTAATTATTGGGATGGACTGGTTGTCGGCGTGCTATGCTAATGTGGATTGTCGCCATAAGTTGATTCATTTCGCTTTTCCCGATGAGCCCGTTATTGTATGGGAGGGTGAAATTGCCAAGCCAAAGGGTAGATTTATTTCCGATCTTAAGGCTCGTAAGATGATTACTAAGGGGTGTATTTACCATTTGGTTGCTGTTAATGATACAAAAGCCGTAGTACCCGAATTCACATCTGTTCCCATAGTGAGCGATTATCCCAAGGTATTTCGTGAAGACCTTCCTGGTATTCCTCCTGATAGAGTTATTGATTTTGGAATTGATGTTATTCCCGACACTCAACCTATTTCTATTCCACCTTATCGAATGGCTCCAGCGGAGCTAAGGGAATTAAAGGATCAATTGAAGGACTTGTTGGATAAGGGTTTTATCCGACCAAGTTCCTCGCCTTGGGGTGCTCCAGTTTTGTTTGTTAGGAAGAAGGATGGTTCCTTGAGAATGTGTGTTGACTACCGCCAGCTTAATAAAGTGACCATTAAGAATAAGTATCCTTTGCCTAGGATAGATGATTTGTTTGACCAACTTCAGGGTGCTAAGTTCTTTTCGAAGATCGACCTAAGGTCTGGATATCATCAATTGAAGATAAAGGAGGAAGATATCCCGAAAACTGCTTTCCGTACTCGTTATGGGCACTTTGAGTTTTTAGTCATGTCGTTTGGCTTGACTAATGCGCCTGCTGCATTCATGGATTTGATGAACCGTGTTTTTAAGCCGTATCTAGACCGATTCATTATTGTGTTTATTGATGACATTTTGGTGTACTCTAAGAATCGTGAAGATCATGCTAATCATTTGAGGATAACTTTGACAACACTTGAGGAGGACGAGTTGTATGCAAAATTTTCTAAGTGTGAATTCTGGCTTGATTCTGTGGCTTTCTTGGGCCATGTGGTAACCGGAGACGGAATTAAAGTAGACCCTCAGAAAATTGCAGCAGTGAAGGATTGGCCTAGACCCACTAGTGCGACTGAAATTCGTAGTTTCTTGGGTTTAGCAGGTTATTACCGAAAGTTTGTGGAAGGTTTTTCATCAATAGCCTCTCCACTAACTAAATTGACACAGAAGACTGCTAAGTTTCAGTGGTCTGAATCTTGTGAAAGAAGTTTTCAAGAGCTTAAGGCAAGATTGACTTCGGCTCCTATTTTGACGTTACCTTCGGGGTCTGGTGGATATGTGGTCTATTGTGATGCTTCTAGAATTGGTTTGGGATGTGTGTTGATGCAGAATGGTAAGGTGATTGCGTATGCTTCGCGTCAGTTGAAGAAGCATGAGAAGAACTATCCGACTCATGACTTGGAGTTGGCTGCTGTGGTATTTGCTTTAAAAATTTGGCGTCATTATCTGTATGGTGAGCATTGTGATGTTTTTACTGATCACAAGAGCCTACAATATATCTTCAAACAACGAGAGTTGAATCTCAGACAAAGGAGGTGGTTGGAGTTGTTGAAAGACTATGACTTGAACATTTTGTATCATCCTGGTAAGGCTAATGTGGTTGCTGATGCTTTGAGTAGAAAATCTATGGGCACGTTGGCTTATTTGCGTGCTCATGACATGCCCATGGGGAAAGAGATTCGAAGGCTCGCCAGTATTGGAGTTAGGCTTGATGAAACTAAAGATGGAGAGTTAGTGGGAATCACTCCATCACGGTCTGACATTGTGGAAAGGACTAAATCCAAGCAATATGATGATGAACTTTTGGCAAAGCTAAGAGATGGAGTGGAAAGGGTGAGTACACTTCATTTACGGTTGGGACTGGTGATAGCGTTCTGCGATTACAAGGACGATTGTGTGTTCCCGATGTTGATGGTGTTCGACAAGAACTAATGATGGAAGCTCATAGTTCTAAGTATTCGGTTCATCCGGGATCCACCAAGATGTATAAAGATTTGAAACAACACTATTGGTGGAAGAGTATGAAGGTTGATATTTCTAACTTTGTGGCTAAGTGTTTGAATTGCCAACAGGTGAAGGCCGAACATCAAAGGCCCGGTGGCTTGGCTCAAAACATTGAAATTCCTCAATGGAAGTGGGAGATGATAAATATGGACTTTGTTTCAGGTTTACCTCGCACAAGGGCCAAGTATGATTCAATTTGGGTGATCGTGGATAGACTCACGAAGTCTGCCCATTTTCTTCCTGTAAAGACATCATATGCTGCGGCAGAGTACGCTAAGTTATATTTGAAGGAGATTGTTAGGTTGCATGGTGTTCCGACATCTATCATATTTGACAGAGGTACGCAATTTACTGCTCATTTCTGGCAGACGTTTCAAGAAGGTTTGGGGACTAGGGTGAAACTGAGCACTGCCTTTCATCCTCAAACTGATGGGCAAGCAGAGAGAACTATTCAAACTTTGGAGGATATGTTGCGTGCTTGTATAATTGATTTTGGAGGAAGTTGGGATGAACACCTACCTTTGGTGGAATTCGCTTATAATAATAGCTATCAAGCTAGTATTCAGATGGCTCCTTATGAGGCTCTTTATGGGAGGCGTTGTCGGTCTCCAATTGGTTGGTTTGAACCAACAGAAGTAGAGTTGTTGGGTCCTGATTCAGTTCATGAGGCGATCGAAAAGGTAAATCTTATTGTGCAACGACTAAAGACCGCTCAGGGTAGACAAAAGTCGTATACGGACATGAGGCGTAGGGAATTGGAATTTGTTGTTGGTGACAAGGTTTTCTTGAAGGTGTCACCTATGAAAGGGGTAATGCGCTTTGGCAGGAAGGGCAAGCTTAGTCCTCGCTACATCGGTCCTTATGAGATTGTTAAAAGAGTTGGAACGGTAGCATATGAGTTGAGGTTACCGGTTGAGATGTCCATGGTCCATCCGGTGTTTCACATTTCGATGTTAAGGTTGTATAAACCTGACCCTTCTCATGTGTTGAACTATGAAGAGGTTGAGATTGATCAATCCTTATCTTATGAAGAAGAACCAGTTCAGATTTTAGATCGCCAAGTTAGAAGGTTGAGAACAAAGGATGTTGCATCAGTCAAAGTGTTGTGGCGAAATCATAATACTGAGGAAGCTACTTGGGAAGCGGAAGAGGACATGAAGAAGAGATATCCGCACTTGTTCCCTATTTCAGGTATGAGTTAAGTTTTGAACTATTCGTGCGCAAGGTGATTGTGTGGTTAAATTCATGTTGGTTACATACCTTCCTAGAATACTATCTTCATTCGGGGACGAATGATCTTAAGGGGGGGATAATGTAACACCTCGTGAATTTGAATTAAGTGTGCATATATTAAAAATCTAGTATTAAGATGATATTATATGTATATGAATCCATTCTTGATTAATTCGGGTGGAGAAGGATCGTTTTGAAGTCAAATCAACTAGTGAAGTTCTTAGGGGCTCTGAAATTCGCCTAAGTTTTGGTAGGTCTGTCTTCTGGGCGATTTTCATGAAATTGTGTTGAGAATTTGGAAATACATCCTTGATGAAAGTTGTAGATATTTGAAATAGCTTTCCAACGGTAGGTCGCCCAGCCCGAGCAACAGTTTGTACAAAAAGTTATGACCATTTTACTGAAGACTGTCTTCGCTGGAAGTTTGGTGGCTTCGACGAACCGTCGATCTAATCGACGCTTCGTCGATCTGATCGACGATTCGTCGAATGAACCGTCGATTGTGCCTGACTCACTGGAAATTTGACGAATTCGATGGAGTAGATCGACGCTTCGTCGATCTGATCGACGGTTCGTCGAATGAACCGTCGATTGTGCCTGACTCACTGGAAAATTGACGAATTCGACGGAACAGATCGACGGTTCGTCGATCTGATCGACGGTTCGTCGTTTGAACCGTCGATTGTGCCTGACGGGCTGAAAATTTATAAGTTGCCAAATTTTAGTTTTTCTTCCATTCTTTTCACTCTCAAAACCCTAAGGACGAAAATCATTCCCCAAGCCTCCAACACTAAGGTAAGAACATCTTAATCATTGATTATCAATCCTAACAATAAACCCATGATTCTTAACATGATTCTTGTGACAAAAACCTAGGGTTGCAACATAATTCTTTCCAAAGGGATTTAAGCTAGGGTTTGGGTGTTCTTCATTAAAAAGTGAATTGTTAAACCTTGTTTAACAAAGTAAGGTATGTCTCTCTTTTAAGAACCTATTTTGAATGAAAATCACTTTTGAATCTATGGGTAGAAGTATGAATTTTCTTTCAAGATTTTTTTTTATGAATTAAAGGAAAACTAACCTTTTCATGTTTCTTGAACTCTAATTCATGTCTAAATGGTGGTTAATGTGTGTGAGGGGACAAACCCACATTAAACCTAGATTGTAACAAACCCTATAGAGGTATGAGATATTGTGAATGTTTTTCTTCTATGAGAGATGCGTAATGATGATGGTTAAGGGTTGGTAATGACATATTCATTGATGAATTTGGGACATGGAAATCTTTTGTAAAGAAGTTATATGTTTTCAAACCGTTGATTGGAATGACTTATTCCTTCGATATGGCTTAATGAATTTTAATGTTATTAATGGTGTGACTACTTTGAGATAAATTGTAAATCGGCTTCTATGCCATGAATCTTGTTGTTGTATTTGCCTTGCTATTCGAGAGGAAGAGTAGCCACTATGGATCCTAGTGCATTAATTGCCTTGCCATTCGGGAGGAAGAGTGGCCACTTCCGGGTTCGCTACCTGGGGGTGCATTAATTGCCTTGCTATTCGGGAGGAAGAGTAGCCACCGTGAAGTCATGTTCCGGTGTATTACGAAATGTTGATGATATTGAGTTGGGCTCATATAGGCAATTGTGATATCCATCTTTATTATGAAATTGGTATTTATGCCAGATTGATTTAAAGCTTAATTGAAACTGGTATTTTGAAATGGCTTATTAAACTGTGCAATAAGTGATATTAAGACTCATAAAGTGGAATAACAGTTTGTATACTATCTTTTTCGGAACTGATTTCTTTATGTATTATTATAATTATGTCTATATTACTTATTGTCCCCGAGGCACTCACTGAGTACGAAGTACTCAGGCATACCATTGTTGTTTTTGGATGGTATGTTAGGTAACGGAGAAGAGCAGGTTCTTGACACTTCAGGCGCTTAGAAAGGACTCGCTGTTGCTGCTGATTTGGTGAGCCCACATCATTGTTCGTGGGACACTTCCTGTTTCATTTATTATTTTAGATTTCCGGGCTTCGTCCCGAAGTTTGAGGATTGTTATGTCTCTTAGAAGCTCCATAGATAGTTGTTAGAATTGTGGGTAGATTGTCAAAAGTCTCGTACGACTTAATGGGTGTTTCCCACGTTGATGGCTAGTACTTATAAAGACTTCCGCTGATTTAACTCATGATGTGTTGCATTTAATTTATAAATTGTTGGAGGCGAATGTTGAACCTGGCGGGTTCAAGTACCATTATTGTGTTGTTTAGGTTCTTCCGATGTTGTTCGTGACGTCGGATGCCGGTCACGTCCAGGGTGGGTTTCGGGTCGTGACAGTTTTCTTGGAAAATATGTGATTTTCTACTTATTTTCTCATGTTCGGTTGGTTAGTGGAAAATAAGTGATTTTCTTACTTATTTTCTCTGTCTGGTTGGTTAGTAGAAGACATTTTTGGTGGGGTGTTTGGGTCGGGGGGAAGGGGGTGTATAAAACTAAAAAAAGAACTATTACATACTTTTTTTGTTAAGTTGGTGGGTTGTTTTTTTTGGGGGGGGGGGGGGGGTGAAAATATTTTTCTAATTTTTTTACTAAATGAACATGAGAAAATTAGAACTAGTTGGATCGCATCAATAAATATGAGTTGAGTAATTTAATTCACATTGAATTAATATCTGGACCAAACATACACTACCACGTGGCTTTTTATAAAGCCCTATCTAGTCAACTTTTAGTTTTAGGGGCATTTTTAAGCCAAAAGATTACGATGAAGACAGTTTTGGTCCAAATAGGTAGATGGAGGGGCATTTTTGAACCAATAAGTGGAAGGAAGATATTTTTTTAGCCAAATCCAATAGGTCAAGGGTATTTTTGAGACTTTTCCCCAAAAAAAAAAAAGGTAATAACTTATGGGAATGAGCTCTTATGCCTCAATCCGTTTAACTTGCCTTCACCTCTTAAAACACTTCAAAGCAACTTATTTATTTATTTATATTTAAATTAAACTTTTTATATAAACATCTTAACTTGATCCAAGAGGAAAGTATGGTCATACAACTCCTACCACTTCTCTACAACTTCTCCACTTCCTAAATTTTTGGGATAACCTGCACAACTCTTCAAATTGCTTTTTCTAATTCCCACCAAAAACAGAACCGTCCGTAAAAATGCCAAAAAGAACCGTATTTTGGCGCTTAGTTTCTAGGTTTTTGGTTCCAAATTGGATTTTAGAAGAATATATATATATATATATATATATATATATATATATATATATATATATATGGGACAAATGAAAAGGCTAATTGCAGAGAAAAGAAGGATTCCTAAGCTTGAGAAAGATACTAGGTCACTAGGTATGAATGACTCCTCTTTCTTTTTTATTTGAACAATGTTAAGCAAATTGTTTGTAATACTTATGTATCGAATAATTAATTCATGGATTTGATCTTGTTTTCTCTTTTTTCAAGAATTATGTATCTAGAAGAAATAAATCTACTGGAGGACTTGATTCAGAGTCTTGTGTATGTTCAGTTTCAGTTGAAATTCTCATTAGGGCGACAGAGAAGATTGAGTTTATAGGAAAAGAATTTAAAGAATGAACTCAAAAAAGCCTTATGGCGCAAAGAGAACTACACTCCAACACTTAAAATTGTGTTGCTAAGGATTTGAAATATGATTTTATAGATTCCAACTGCAGCTATCCTTTTTATGCACATACTATGATATTTAGCAGGGATAAAAGCAAAGTGCTCATGGCACCAGGAAGACGTGTCTATAAGCAAAAAACACTTACTGGAGAAACTATTTCAGTTACTCAATCTGCCGATGAGTCAAATAAGCATACTCCTGCTACTACTACACGTAATATTATTCCTTAGATTAATCAGTACATATTTATTAGTTACTTTTCTGGTTTGAAGTGAAAATTGAAACAATTAAGGCTTTCATTCATGTTGAACTTTAACCATAATGTTCTGAATTGTAATATAGAAAATACTATAATGTATACACCACTATTTTGCAATTTAGATAATATTTTGAACTGAGCTTTTCTTAATCAGACGATACAACTAGAATTAAGAAAGGTCGAGGAAAAACTAGGGGTAAAGGTCTCGAGAAGTTGAAGTCGTCTTTGGGAAAAAAGATGGTGATTGAGATCCCAGTTGGTAAAGGGAGGCCAGTTGAGGCAGTTCAATCAGGAAAACCCTCAAATGAGTTAGGCATCATTGCACGGAATTTTCTTACGCTTCCGAACAAGTGGAAGGAACTCACAGTAGAGGAAAAAGATGCTGCGCTGATTAGATGCCACGTAAGATTTCTATATTTTTTTGATTTTGTTACGTTGTGATATGTTAGTGTCTAATCTTTTAGTATATAATGGGATTTTGATTTTTAACTGTGTTCCTTTAAAACTTATTTTTAGGAGAAGTTTGAAATTAATTTGGACGAGCATTATGTCAAAGATAGTTGTGAGGATATCCTCAAAAATAGAAGTCGGCAGTGGCGCTATAAATTAAAAAGGAAGTTTGAAAGTGCAAACTCCGTGGAAGATGCTCGTAAAATTGAAGGTTCGGAATTGACCCAGAAAACTGGAATACACTTTGTGACATGTGGTCAAGTCCAGAGCATAAGGTGATCGATCCATATTCAAATAAATATACACTTCATTTGTTTCATTGCTATTTAATTTACTTATATTTATATTGTCTTTGTAGAAACGATGTCAGGTAAACAAGGTCAATCGATCAAAACTTAAATATAATCATTTCATGGGGTCAAAAGCATTTGCAACTGCTCGTACTGAGATTGTAAGTTATACAATTTTTCATTTTTTTACTGATGGTATTTAAATGCTAAAATTATTGTTTGCGCCTTCCTTTTGTGAACAAGTACATGTATTTGTTGTGTTTGGATAGGCCTGATTTTGTTTCTCCAGCATTTTGTATGATTGTGCCCAATGTACAGAAGACTATGCACGCTCCTAGAAAATTGTTCCAGTTTATCTACCAATCACTACTCTGCATTGCTGCGTGCTTACTTACTTTCTGCCTATGCAACCAATATGAAGTATATTTCTGTTGACATAAGCTCAACAAATGAAAGCCATAACTTTGGATATCTACACAATAAGTAGGAAAAGCAAAACAATATGTACTCTTTCAGGACATCTGTTGTTATTCTTGGTAATATTGGTGGATAGGCCTATCAGTTGTATCTTTCAGTTTTACCATCAACATGAGGTGATCTTCTTTAATTTGCTTATTCCAGTTGAAAATATCTCCTTGTTTTCATTGACAAAATACAACTTTTCGCTGGAGCTAATTGGACTGCATAATAACACAGTTCTCTTTTCAACTTTGTTGTTTCTTCATTTGTCTGATCAAGCTTGTGAAATTTCTTGTTGCTCCATAAAAGAGCTGAAGAAGGTTCTCAGTATATATATATATGTATGAAATAAAAATTTGAAGAAAGCTCTCTTTGCATCCCCTTCTATAGGGCAGAGTGCATGAAATGTGCTGTTACTTCTCGGTTAAGTACACAATGATACGATAGTATCTTTTTCTTTCTGCAACTTATTTGGTCAAGTTGGCTGGTATGAATGACAGTGTCCAGAGAGTACCCATGAAGAGAACTAGAGAAAACCTTGCACACAACCGGTACTATTTGTTGTCAATACTAATATTCATATTTTTTATTTATTCTGTAGGGTAAAACAAATGAAGGGGTAGAACCGGACAGAATTGAGTTCTACAAAGATACTCATTACTCAAGTGAAAAAGGCTGGTCATCTCAAGAAGCTAAAGATAACTATGTGAGAAAGCAAATATTTTAGTCACATATTCAATAGGATTTATTTGTTGTTATCATAAATTTTAAATAATACATTATTATTCTGCAGAACGACATGAATGATTTGAAAGCTCTATATATATAGCGAGGGAGATTCGACTATGACAATTGATGAAATTGTGGATGTTGTACTTGGTAAAAAGTCGGGATATTTAAAAGGTCTCGGTTATGGTCCGAAACCTAATACTTCTCGAGCAACGCAAAGGAGAACGGCAGAGTTAGAAGACTCTCTTAGAAAGGCGAAAGAGGAAGCTGCCAATGCCCAAGATGATTTACAGAAACGATTAAATGCAGCTGAAGTTGTGGTAGAAAATCAGCAAACTTAGATACAAGACCAGCAGTCGCAGATACAATCATTAAATTCACAACTGAATACTCTATTGGCATGCCAAGATGATATTTCAAAACAACTACAACGTTTTATGAGCTCATCTCGATCAAGGTTAGAAGTAGTATAACTTTATATAATAAATCTCATTATAGTTCTTTTTTTTTTTAAGAAATAGATCGTACAAATGACATTTAAAGAGAGAACAATGGGCATGAAGAAGAAATCAAAAGAAAATATTTGCATGTTGAATTTTGATATATAAAGGGTAGATGGTGTCTTAGTTATTTTCGATCAAACATGGCAGAGACATAAATTAAATCCATTATTATAAAAGCATATCCCTGTGTATTACTATCTCTGCATTTGTGTGGTATCTTGTAATTTTGCTGTATCATTTTATTTTAAGCCGAAAGTCTATGGAAACAAACTCTCTACCCGGTATACTTACATCTTACCCTCCCAGACCCTACTTATAGAATTACATTGGGTATGTTGTTGTTGTTGTTGTATAAAAGCATATGTCCATAACTTGCGCGATATCAAACTTTTCACCATAAAATTACTATAATACATGAAAAGGTAGAAGGTACCTAAAGAGGGTTGGATCATTGGAAATAGTATTGGATATTTGAGAGATAGACAAAAAGTTTATATGAAGAAGCAAATGTTCAACTTCTTCATAATCTCCATTGATCCCTATGTTCTTGCAGCTGTAGCCATAGGGATTTGCCAGTCCAGCACGTTATTTTTCTGAAGCCAGTTTAGAGAAAAAACCGTAACTTTCATCTTCCATTGCTTTGATTACTTGTTGAGGGACACCATGGTTGATGATTTTGAAGAAACCAAAGTTTTCAGAGGCTTTAACAATGAGTTTAATAACAACTTTGTAGCTTTTAGCACCTAACTTTGTCTCATTTTCTTGATGCAGTGATCACTGAATCCTATCAAGTTATCCATTAAGGTACATTTAATAACTTCATATATTTTTTCAAAATTTTATGTTTCAAAATTCTATTGCTTATTTAACCAATTATGACTGTGGCTGGCCATAAATCATTGTAAATACAATCGAAGTCCTACAATAGATTTGAATTGTCTTTTGTTGTTTTCTCTGTTTTCATGTTAGTTTGTGCCTGAACTAGTACTTTTCTGTTCGCTCCGTTTTATCTCTTCTTCATTTGTAAAAGATATTACATTTGTATCTACTTTCAATTACCAATTATCGAAACCGAACTTTGAAAATATCAAACCGAATAAGAACGCCCACCCCTAATTAGCTTATACTTTTTACAAGAGTTTTAGTTTGTATGTTAGTTTGTTTATCTCATGATATCAAAGTATGAATTCAAATCTTAGATTTCTCTTTCTTCTTTTACACAGGTTGTGGAAGGTGGAAATCAAGAAAAGTTCCTAGAGAAGTGACTACAATGGTATTTTGAGAAGCAACCTCCATTTTTTTCTTTGTTTTGTTGATGTTTAGTATGTTTTACAGTTACACTTTCAAGTTGGATAACATTACTTAATATTAGTTTTTAGGAGTATTAGTTTTTCTTTTAGGAGTATGTCATGAGATAGCATCTCAATGTCATTTTGGTTGTTCTTAATTACTATGTGACAGTGTTTAATTTTCTTATTATTTATCTTGCTTCTTTTAGTATGTTGTTCTTTTTAGTTTCTATAAAGCTCATTATAGAATAAACTACTCCAGGCTATATATGAAGTTTAAGGTATTTATATACTATTAAATAATTGTAATTTTTTTTTTATAAATTTTCAAATTAATGGAAACCTAGCGAAATACAAATTCTAAACAGTATCGTTACAATTAAAACATCATCATTCTTGTAATTAGTGACAAAATATTTTATCCTTAAAAGCTTAACCTTTAGTGACGACTACATTGCACTTTTTTAGACGATCACATTTTCGTCATAAAAATATGACATTTAATGATGAGAATAATGTTTTTCCCCAAAATTGCCTACTTATTACCTACAAATTAACTTTGTATTTTATGACAATTGTGATCGTCACTAATTATGTCATTTTGTAGTGACAATTTTGTTTTGTTGGTAAAAGAAATAATTTTAGTGACGACATGATTGTTTTCAACTACGAAATTGTAAAAAGCAAAGTTGTCACTAATATATACATTTAGGGACAAAAAAATAAAAAGACGAACACATTTTCGTCATTAAAGTATGACATTTAGTGACGAGAATAATCTCTATCCACAAAATTGCCTACTTATTACCTACAAATTAACTTTGTATTTTATGACAATTGTGATCGTCGCTATAATGCCATTTTGTAGTGACAATTTTGTTTTGTCGGTAAAAGAAACAATTTTAGTGACGACATGATCGTTTTCAACTACGAAATTGTAAAAAAGCAAAGTTGTCACTAATTTATACATTTAGGGACAACAAAATAGAATTCGTATGTAAAAGGTAGTCTTTAGTGACGAAATAATATTTATTTAACTACGAAATACATATAACTTTCGAGACAAATTACGTCGTCACTAATTAAACTAAATAGTTAGTGACGTATCAATTTTGTCGGCATTAATAACCTCTTTAGTGACGAAAACATTCTATTACCTACAAAATTTATAATTTTCATGATAAAGTCGTTCGTCATAAATACTGTGCAATTGGGGACGAAAAATATATCCATGGTTAATACAACTCTATTTAGCAACGAAACACTAACTTGTTGTTATATACATTTAGTGACATATGTTTTAGGGACGAATGGTTGACGATTTATTTTTCGTCACGGAAGGTATTTTGTGACGAAATTTGAGTTTTAAGTGACAAAATTATTCGTCGCTGATAGAGCAATTTGTTGTAGTGTGTGTAGGTGAGAAATAAAATAAAATGAGCTTAGGATCCCTTTTTAATAACTCAAAATCTGATTTTTAATGAACAGCAGTCGGGGTGTACAGTGGTCGTAAACCCCACTTTATGGGCCGTATATTGGTTTACGGTCCGTCCTTCACGACCGTATTTAAGCATATCAAAACCAGAAAGGTAGGCTGAAGATCATGGCAGTTTACGACTCAGGTTACGGGCCGTATTTCAATTTACGGTCCGTATTCCAAGTCGTTTTTAACCATTTGATGCATTTGACAGAAAGTTGAAATTTTGGAATGTTGAAGGACGATGGCACTTTACGGTCCGTAAATCACTTTACGGGCCGTATTTCATTTTACGACCACTAGGCTGAAATGAATTTCTGCAACTTCGTTATTTCCAAAGTTCATATATAGTCATCCCCTACTTAGTAAAACATCGCACACTCATGCCCTTCGTTGGTCTATTCATTGTTGGCTCACGAAAAATTTTCGAGGTGTAACACTTTTCCCTTATTTTTGGAACATTCGTCCTCGAATGTTAAACACTCGGGATTCTATGAAAATTTCGCTAGAGTTTCCCCTGTAATTTGACACTACCAACCTATCACAACAACCCATAATATCATCGCCTCACAGGGCTACATCACAATATCAACATATCCTTGGCCACACACGACAAAAAACATAAAATAAAGCGTACATACCTCATATCGTCGGCGTTTCGTCTTGGATCTCCCCTAGGGGTTGGAATAAGTGTGGGTACTTGGACTTCATGCTCTCTTCTGCTTCCCAAGGCATTTCTTCCCGGTTATCATTTCGCCATAAGACTTTGACTGAAACTAGCTCTTTATTTCGGAGTCTCCACACCTGCCTATCTAAAATAGCAATAGGCACCTCTTCATAGGTAAGTCGTTCTGTCACTTGCACATCATCTGTCGGGACAATCTTGGTGGGGTCTCCAATACACTTGCGGAGCATCGAAACGTGGAAAACTGGGTGGACTGATTCAAGCTCCGAAGGCAAATCCAATTCATAGGCTACCTGATCCACCTTGCGGATGATTTTGTAGGGTCCAATGTATCTGGGACTTAGCTTCCCTTTCTTACCAAATATCATCACCTCTTTCATTGGCGACACTTTCAAGAACACCCAATCACCGGCTTGAAATTCCAAGTCTCGTCGGCGGTTGTCCGCATAAGACTTTTGGCGACTTTGGGCTATCAACAACCGATCTTGGATCACCTTAACTTTTTCTATTGCTTGTTAGATCAATTCGGGGCCTACTAGTTGTACTTCTCCTATTTCGAATCAACCAATTGGAGATCTACATTTCCTTCCGTATAAAGCTTCATATGGAGCCATTTGAATAGTGGAATGATAGTTGTTGTTGTATGCAAATTCAATAAGGGGTAAGTGGTCATCCAAGCTACCACCGAAATCCAACACACACGCCCGTAGCATATCTTCTAAGGTTTGAATAGTATGCTCGGCCTGCCCATCAGTTTGCGGATGAAATGTCATGCTAAACTTCACTTGCGTGCCCAAACCTTCTTGAAAAGACTTCCAGAACTTAGCTGTAAACTGTACTTCTCTATCTGTGATAATAGATAATGGGATTCCATGGAGCCGCACAATTTCTTTGAGGTACAACCTTGCATAGTCTTCCGCTGAGTACGTAGTCTTGACTGGAAGAAAATGGGCTGCTTTCGTCAGCCTATCCACGATCACCCATATAGAGTCATACCTGCCACGGGAACGGGTTAATCCCACAATGAAATCCATGTTGATCACTTCCCATTTCCAAGTAGGGATTTCCATCACTTGCAACAAGCCTCCCGGTTTCTGGTGTTCAGCTTTTACCTGTTGGCAATTTGGACATTGTGTCACGAATTCTGCTATGTCCCTTTTCATGCCGCCCCGCCAGTACATCATCTTGAGATCATGATACATTTTGGTTGCACCTGGGTGAATAGAATATCGAGAGAAATGTGCTTCTTTTAGAATTCGTCGGCGCAAATCCGCCACATTCGGCACACATAACCTGCCTCGGTACCTAAGAATTCCATCCATAGAAAATTCAAACGGAGACTTTTCTTTCCCAGGAGATGTGTCTCTATAACGACATATCTGCGGATCTTCGCACTGTCGTTCTTTCACTTCCATATCCAAGGACGAAATTGTGGAATCATTTAAACTAATCCCAGCATCGCCCGAATCAATTACACGCACTCCCAAATTTGCTAATCGGCGAAGTTCTTAAACCATCTCTTTCCTTTCTGGAGGGATTCCACATAAGCTGCCCATTGATCGGCGGCTAAGTGCATCAACTACTACATTTTCTTTACCGGGGTGGTACAAAATATTCACGTCATAATCTTTTAATAATTCTAACCACCGCCTCTGCCGTAAATTCAGCTCCTTCTGTTTAAAACTATATTGGAGGCTCTTGTGATCTGTATAGATGTCCACCTGCACACCATATAAGTAATGTCTCCATATCTTCAACGCATGGATGACCGCAACCAATTCAAGATCATGACTGGGGTAATTCTTCTCATGTTTCCGCAATTGCCTCGAAGCATATCCAATAACTTTCCCGTGCTGCTTCAATACACATCCTAGTCCCACACCGGAGGCATCACAATACATAACGTAGCCATTTGGCCCTTCTGAAAGTGTTAGCACTGGAGCTGAGGTCAACCTGTCTTTCAGCTCTTGGAAACTACGCTCGCATGCATCGTTCCATTGAAAGTTAGCGGACTTCTGAGTTAGCTTCGTCAATGGGGCTGAAATAGATGAAAATCCCTTTACGAACCTTCTATAATAGCCTGCCAAACCCAGAAAACTACGGACTTCCATGGGCGTCGTAGGCCTTGGCCAAGTCTTCACCGCTTCAATTTTCTAAGTGTCGACTCGAATGCCATCATTGGAAATAACATGGCCCAAAAATGTTACAGAATTTAGCCAAAACTCGCACTTTGAAAATTTTGCATACAATTCTCGGGCTCGAAGAATACCAAGTACAATTCTCAAATGATCTGCATGTTCTGATTCTGTACGAGAATATACTAGAATGTCATAAATAAATACTATGACAAACAAATCCAAGAGCAGCCTGAATACATTATTCATCAGATTCATGAACACGGCCGGAACGTTAGTTAGCCCAAACGACATTAATCGGAATTCATAGTGGCCATATCTCGTTCTGAAAGCTGTTTTGGGGATATCTGCTTCTCTGACTCTCACTTGATGATAACCCGACCTCAAATCTATTTTAGAAAACCACTTTGCACCTTGCAGCTGATCGAATAAATCATCAATCCTTGGAAGAGGATATTTGTTCTTTATTGTCACTTTGTTCAATTACCTGTAGTCGATACATATTCGTAAGGATCCGTCCTTCTTTCTCACAAAAAAGACTGGTGCTCCCCACGGCGATGAGCTGGGTCTGATAAAACCCCTTGTCAAGCAGATCTTTCAGTTGTGCTTTTAGCTCTTTCAATTCCGCCGGGGCCATTCGATAAGGAGGAATAGAAATGGGCTTGGTGTCCGGCAACACATCTATGGCGAAGTCAATCTCTCTTTCTGGTGGAAGACCTGGAAGTTTGTCCGGAAACACATCTGGGAATTCATTCACTACTGGAACTGACTGGAAAGTTAGCGGCTTTGCCTCTATGTCATGAACCCGAACTAAGTGGTAAATATACCCCTTGGCTATCATCTTCCTTGCCTTGAGATAGGAAATAAACCTACCCTTTGGCGATGCTGCATTACCTTTCCATTCAAGCACGGGCTCTCCCGGAAATTGGAATCGAACCACTTTTGTGCGGCAATCAACATTAGCATAGCACGACGCCAACCAATCCATACCCATGATTACATCGAAATCTACCATTTTCAGCTCGATCAAATCACCTTTGGTCTGACGATCACATATCACGACGACACAATTTTTGTACACTTGTTTTACTATCACGGGATCACCAACCGGAATGAGTACCTCAAAGGGTTTAATTGACTCGGGTTTCACCCCAATACAACCAGCAACATATGGGGTAACATAAGAGAATGTAGAACCCGGATCTATCAATGCATACACATCACGGGAAAATATAGTCAATATACCTGTGACAACGTCCGGGGAGGACTCAAGATCCTGTCGCCCAGCTAAAGTATATACGCGAGGCTGAACATCACCTGAAGTAAATGCTCCCCCTCTGCCTATACCTCTGCCTGCTGGAGTCTGGGGAGTCTGTGCTGTGGGGCGTACTGAAGAAGAACCCGCTACTGAACCTGTGGGCTGAGTCCCAACCCTATCTCTCATCGAAGGGCAATCCCTCATCATATGGCCAACTTGGCCGCAGGCATAACAAGCATCCGAACCTCGGCGACACTGTCCGGAATGTAGTCTACCGCACTGGTTGCACCGCGGTACTGGGGGTCCCTTCTGACTAAAATCTCCTCTAGACTGAAAATCTGATGCCCTCGAACTCTGGCCCTGTCTTGATCGAAAAGAACGATCAAACCTCCTATCTGAAAATCTGGGAGTCGTACTAGTTGCTGACTGACCTGGGTGCCTAAAATGCATCTGTCCCGGTCCCCCTCTATACTCACTGCTTTCCCCCATATAGCTAGCCCTCTTGTCTTGTTTCCTATCAATATCACGATCACCCCCTTGTTGTTGTTGTCGCCCCTCCAAATTCTGAGCATGGGCTTGTTTACGGGAAATGTCCATCCCGTCCTGCAATGAAGCTGTCAAGCAATCTTTGAATAGATGTGGTCCCAAACCACTCACAAATTTGTGCACTCGATCCCCCATGTCGGCCACCATAGTCGGGGCATACCTGGCCAGGGAATTAAATTGGAGGCTATATTCTCGGGCGCTCATATTTCCTTGCCTCAGGTTCAGAAATCTATCCACTCTAGCTCGGCGGACCTCGGGTGGCAAATAGTGACGAATAAAACCATCTACGAACTCTTGCCAAACCGGAGGAGGCATGTTCTCTCATCTTGATAACTCCCAATTGTTGTACCATAACACCGCCACAGATTCAGTCTTAGAGGCATGGACAATCTTCAATGTCCTTAACATCTCATCTACGAAGCTTTGCGGATCTTCATCCGATTTTGACCCGAAGAATTCTGGAGGATTTAAACTCATAAAATTACGGGCCTTTGCACTCACTGCCCGATCTCTTGAACCCAAGTTCTGTCGTCGTGCCTGTGCGGCAACCAATTGTGTCAATAGCTGAATAGCCTCGGTCATTTGTTGACCCGAAGCAGCCGGCGAAGGGATTGGAGCTGGAGCGCCTCCTTGCTCTCCCACATTGGGCGGGGTAGAAGAAGTATTGGACAAGGCCTCGTTATGCGATTCGCCTTCTTGTATATTCATTGGAGGTTCTCTCTCTACCCATCTCTTTGTCGTAGTCTTGCCCTTCCGGGCGACTGTAACTTTCCCCTTTGGCGACATTCTGAAATCATAATGCACTATTAGGGAGGACAAAATCTTACACATGGCTCTATCGCACGATCCCATAGAAGAAGAATGGTCATTTTTCCTAAATGCCATGTAGCCTCTTTTTTATTGATGTGGCGCACAACACACCATAAAGAAGACTCTACTAAACACGGCTCGTAGACACTTCCTAGGACCGAACTGCTCTGATACCACTTTTGTCACGACCCGTCTAGGGGCCGTGACGGGTACCCGGGGCTAGCCACCGAGCACCACTCGTTCTATTACTCACCTTCCCATTTAATGCTCTTTTATCAATTCATGCTTAGGACATAAGAAAATCATCTTTTCATTTGAGAACATAAAAATACTTTTATATATATAAGCCTCTCGGCCATCAAAATAATATATACATATACATAAAAGCCTCTCGTGAGACCATCTACCCACACTGCGCATCTACGAGCCTCTACTGTCATACTATACATATAGGTGGAACAAGACTCCACCATGCCCAAAATATACATATACCAAGAGAAAAATCATGAGCACCTCCGGACAATGGAGTGCTCGCAATCAACTGCCAGCTACTAAGAATCTGGATCGAGCTCACCTACAGTCTACCTGTGGGCATGAACACAGCGTCCAAAGAAAACGGACGTCAGTACGAATATTGTACTGAGTATGAGAGGCATGAACAATAATAATACATCAAGGAAACAAGGAGGGGCATCAAGCATGGAGCAACTGTACCTGACTGGGAATTACATGAAAAGTAATGCATGCTGACTTACTTTTAAGCTTATCATCATCTCATGTATGCATATCATATATATATAAACTACCCGACCATATAGGTGCGGTGTGATAATCAATAACATTAGCCCGCGTCCAGGCCTCCCGCGTCCGGGGTACCATCTCATGCAGCCCACTAGTAGTGTCTGCCCATGCCAACTGGCCATGGTGTATAAGCTGCCCGCCTTAGCGGTGACTGCCCGGCCAACTAGGCGCGGTGTAATATCATCATAACATGCTCATTATAATATGCTCATCCTAACCTATGCATAAAGACTCTAAGACAACCATACTTTATCGAGGTGACGTAAGGTCGTGAACCCTCGATTTCATTATGAACATTTACAATCATTCTGCCTCACCTTGAAGGAGATATTGTGTAAGGTGAGTGTAAGCTAGAAATTCCATCATATCACTACTGAACTCATGACATTGCTCTTATCTCGTATCATTATTCACGATCTTACACTCTTAGCTTTTAGGAGCATAGGAGAGTCGTGAAGAAGAAAGAAGAATCATGTCATAGGATTCATGCCATAGAAAGAAAGGACTAGCCTCACATACCTTTTTCGTTTAGCTAAGCTATCGTTCACGTGTTCTCCTCCAATATCACGTCGCTACCTTCACGAGAGAGTTCGCATTAACGTTAGTTAATCGATTATGAGAACGTATCGTTATTTCTAGGAAAAATTGGGCAGCATTTCCTTTGTTTTTACTACTTTTCCCACGTTCTATTTCAACTCCTAAACATTTATAACAACTCTTCACAATATCGTATCAACAATCGTCATTCATATACGTTGAGCAAAATCCACCATTTTTCTCCATTTTCTCCACATTTATGGTTATAGTTCGTTATCACGTTTTCTCACATATAATGCTTATTTCCTGGTCTAAACATCATTTACAACATATTCATAATCATGGCACATCAACGTTTATGGTTCCATTCGACTACCATTGAATTATGACACTATTCTCCCATTTAAGACCCATTTCCCATGTCGTTCTACAATTCAAGCATCTTAGCTTTCCAATACCTTAAACAACATGATAAAGTCATGAAACTTACCGTATATGGTGGTGGAACAAGCCTAGAGTGGAGTTCTTCCTTTAGCACTAAAACCCTACTTCACCTCTTTTGGAATTTCTTGGTTTGGATGAACTTCACTTGAGTTTCACAGACTTTGTTTCATGGATTCTCTTAAATTCTTATGGATGAAGTGTTTTGGATTACTCTAGAGAGTTCTTGAACCGTGTAGGTGAGAAATGAAATAAAATGAGCTTAGGATCCCTTTTTAATAACTCAAAATCTGATTTTTAATGAACAGCAGTCGCGGTGTACATTGGTCGTAAACCCCACTTTACGGGCCGTATACTGGTTTACGGTCCATCCTCCACGACCGTATTTAAGCATATCAAAACTAGAAAGGTAGGCTGAAGATCATGGCAGTTTACGACTCAGTTTACGGGCCGTATTTCAACTTACGGTCCGTATTCCAAGTCGTTTTTAACCATTTGATGCATTTGACAGAAAGTTGAAATTTTTGAATGTTGAAGGACGATGGCACTTTATGGTCTGTAAATCACTTTACGGGCCGTATTCCATTTTACGACCACTAGGCTGAAATGAATTTTTGCTACTTCCTTATTTCCAAAGTTCATATATAGTTATCCCCTACTTAGTAAAACATCGCACACTCATGCCCTTCGTTGGTCTTTTCATTGTTGGCTCACAAAAAATTTCTGAGGTATAACAGACTCTACGATAACTAATGTCCTTGACTTCTATAAGCTATTTCATATTATCTTGATACATGTGTATGATTCCTAAGGCTCTTTTGATATGATCTATAATGACATTCGAGGGATACTTGATATGTTTGTCGCTATTGATACTCAGGTGTTAATCTCTTCTTCTTATTCTGTTGAGTCTTGATAATGATTTAAATTGCATATGGTTTCTCACTACTCTGCTCGTGCATGCCTCAATATGTCTTTCACTGAGTCCCGGGCCGGGTATGTTATCGTGCACAGTCTCACTGCATTGTTCACCGAGTCCCTCACTAGAGCCCCGGAATATGATATATATATATATATATATATATATATATATGATGGAGTTATGTTGTGTTATGGCGTTATGATGTGTTCATGGAGTTATGCTGTGTTATGGCGTTACGATGTGTTTATGGAGTTATGCTGTGTTATGGCGTTATGATGTGTTTATGGAGTTATGCTGTGTTATGGCGCCAAAGATGGGGTGGCGACCATGTTCACCGAGTCCCATAATGGGCCGGGTATGATATATGATATTGACATGAATGATTTATGTTTCAAAAGGGCAAGTGTTTTGGTATTCTGGACATTGTACTTCTTTTCTGTACCCCCTATTTCAGTTATGATCCTTTTACTGTATTTCATGCTTTATATACTCAGTACATATTCCGTGATGACCCTCCTTTCTTCGGGGGGCTGTGTTTCATACCCGCAGGTACAGATAGTCGATTTGGTGACCCTTCAGCATAGGACTTCTACTCAGATGTTTTGGAGAGCTCCGTTGTTCCGGAATCTAGACTTTTGGTTCAGATCTTATGATGTATATCTATATGTTTGTCTAGGGGTACGACGCGGCCCTGTCCCGTCATATGTCACTGTTGATACTCTTAGAGGTCTGTAGACATATGTGTGGGTTGTGTATAAGTTCTATTCAGCTGTGTCTATACGATGTGCTATGATATGATGTCCGTCTGTAGTGGCAGCCTTGTCGGCTTGCGTATCATTTTGTGATTTGATCAGTTGTGACTCGTCAGGAGACAGTTTATCTATACATATATGATGACGTTATGAACCGTTGGATTTCTTTTGCAAGTTTCCATATTATTCATATATTCAGTTTGATTATATTTAACAGGTTCGTATACGGGTGTCCAGTTCGGGCACTAGTCATGGCCCACGGGGTTGGGTCATGACAGGCTGTCTGTAAAGTCGTGTCTAGCAGAGTCTTGGTTATGATGTGTTGCGCGCCACATTTATAAACAGGAGGCTACAGGGCATTTAGGATGGTTACTTTTCTTTCTTGTTCTAGAGCTATAAAGCTAAGTCATAGGGAGATGTCACGACCCAAACCGATGGGCCATGACTAGTGCCCGAACTGGACACTCGTATACAAACCTGCTAGATATGATCAAACCGAAACAGAAAACAATATGGCAATCTGTAAAAGCACACTGTAAACTCATCATATCATACATTAAAATAACATGTCTCTTGAGTAGTCACAGCTAACCAAACATAACAAAATACGCAAGCCGATAAGGCTGCCACTATGCATGGGAATATCCAAAACGAACTACATCTGTATAGCTGATCAAACCGTATACAGGCAACCCACACATGTCTACAGACCTCTAAGAGTATAACAAAACATATGTCAAAGGATCTGTACCACAACGACTCGAGCTCCGGAACACTAGAGCCCTCCAAGCAGCTGAGCTGAAGTCCTAAACCAGAGGATCACCAGACGGAGTGTCTGTACCTACGGGCATAAAACGCAGCCCCCGAAGAAAGGGGGTCAGTACGAATAGTGTACTGAGTATGTAAGGCATGAAATCAACATGTACCTAAAATCCTGGAAAACATTTGAGACATGTCAATGAATGGGAAAAATAAATGCATTAGTACAACTATATCAAAGAAACACATATATCCATAGAAATATCACAACAAAGGCCATAGCGTCACCCCCTGTCAACTGTGCCATATATATACACATCACAACAAAGGCCATAGCGTCACCCCTTGTCAACTGTGGGATAAATATACACATCACAACAAAGGCCACAGCGTCACCCCCTGTCAACTGTGCCATACGTATACACCTCACAACAAAGGCCACAGCGTCACCCCCTGTCAACTGTGCCATACATATACACGTCACAACAAAGGCCATAACATCACGCCCTGTCAACTGTGCCATACATATACACGTCACAACGAAGGCCACAGCGTCACCCCCTGTCAATTGTGCCTTATATATACACAATAAAGGTCACAACGTCACCCCCTGTCAACTGTGCCTTATATATATATAACAAAAGTCACAGCGTCACCCCCTGTCAACTGTGCCTTATTTCTCTACTTGTAGACAAATTCCCTTGTTCAGATATGGCACTCTTCCTTGCTTACTTCTTGGTGCTACTTTAGATTATCTTTTTTTGTACTCGTCGACCTTACCACACGATCTTCTTTTTAATTCCTTGGTCAAACTCTTTAATTCCTTACAATGTCATCCTATTCATACCAGAACTTTTCCTACAATTTTCTCTCCTCAGTTTTAGCATAATTGCAATATAAACTCACAAACATGGAACTAAGATAAAATCCTACTTAATCATAACTTCCTTTTGATACGAGTATGATTTCTTCTTAAGTCCTTGATTCTCTTGTACCGGTGATCATTTGAGACTTAAATTAGCTAATGTTCTTCTTTGACTCCCTATCGTTACACAATTTTTGTCAGCCATTGCATCAAGACGATTGTCTATATGGTTCTATAACGTATACTCTCACATTTGATATGACCGACGACTTGTGACTCCACGACCTGTGAGGTACTTTCTAATCTTAGGTAGCACTGCTATCTTACTATTCATGGGCACACTATCTCCCTTTCCTTTGGAGATCATTGAACTCCCTATACTTATTCCTCTTGCTAAAACTTTCATCTCTTCTAGTGCTAAGATTCCCCTTTTCTTGAGCTTCGGAATATTGTAGCTCATCTTAGAACTGAATTTGTTCTTCCCCCCTTTTAAAGGATGTTTTCATATACTGTAACCTTTGAGTGTTAATCGTCTTTGATAGTCATCTGACTGACCTTAGCGATCCTTCAACTCCTTTCTTCCATATAATGCCGGAGTTCTTTTCATCGCATGGTTTAACTTGTTTTCCTTTTTGCTAGTTGAGTTCTTGCATCAATTCAAAATGCTTATACATATCGGATACAATCCAAACTCCTTCTTTATTGTCTTTCCACTTCTACCTCTCATGACTAGTAGTCCCCTAGGTTACTGAATTAATGGGGACATCGGAATTCATTAAGCCCCTTATGGAGTGTCTGACTATACCACGCTCATTTCGCCCTAGTCTTTCTTTGTCCACGACTATCTTCTTAATATCCTTTAAATTCTCCTTGCTCTAGGTTTCGAATTCCTATTTATGTCTATACTATACCATTGAAATTTTATATTCAACACCATCCATTCCCACGACTCGTCCTTTCATTATCTTAGCTCATTTGTCTCGTAATTCTCCTTAACTACTCGTTTGCATCGCAGCTATGCATCATAGTCCTTCTAGTGTTCTGTCAGCTCTTGTTCTTAACATGAAATCCTCACAAAGTACGCCCCTTCCTTTCTTCTTTCGCTGAGTCTTCATCTTCCTTTATGATACTAAAACTTGTGCACACACATATAGATATATAACTTAAAAAAAATTGATTTTATTCATGATCGTATCTTTGCATCTTTCACATAACTATGTCTTATAATTTCAATTTGTTTTCCCTTGGGCAAGCCTACTGATTCACTAACCTTCTCCTTGTTGTCGACGGCCACATAATTCCCTTTAACCATTTCAGTGACACCTTCTCCTTCCTTTAGTCCTCATAGTTTCATTTACTTGTATAATGCCTATTTCCAATAGTCATCCTTTCCTCTTAGGTTAGGAAACTTCCCATGGCTTGTACCTTGCAAAACTGCATGGAACCTCTTTGATACTCCATTAATATGGTGAAGTACGGGGCATGCTCATGCTCTGAGAATGCAAGGTGTAACAGTAAAAATCCCTTATGCTAACCTCGAGTGATTTGATTGTTGATAAGTAGTTGGTTGTTCAACCTTGGACGGTATTGGTAAGAATTGATGCTTGGTTATCATAAAGGTATGTTTTCCGTCTATTGATGTTGGTATATGAGAAGAATTTAGTATAACTGAGTTATGGATTGTTTGTACTTTTATGGTTGCCCTGTGAGGCATTGGATGTGTTTTCTGGGCTATGTGCAGGTTTGGGATGGTAAAAATTACAAGGGAGACTCTGCAAAAAAAAAAAAAAACGAAAACTAAGTCATTTGAATACATATAAGTTACAAAAGCAGAGTAAAGGGAAACCTGGTGACAAGATGATAGGTGAGATATGTCGAGTTGTTAATTGTGAGTTGCTTTTAAGGGAATTTTAAGATGGTCTTAGTATGGTTTTGTTACACCTCGTAGTTTCGTCCGTCGAGATTCGTTAGGTGTTAGTTGTCCTAATCGCGAAAATTGGAGTTATCTTCTAGGAAATATGAGATTATATGTTCCTATATTATGGTTATGGGGGGTTTAAGCTCATAAAATAAGCTATGGAAGGATTGGAGGACAAGCGAATTAAGGAAATTAACTTTATCGGAACTTCGGGAAAACATGGCAAAATTTTGGACAGGATTTTGGTCCAACTTGGGGGAGGCATATCTCCTAGCATATTAGGAGTTTTGGTGTGTTTATTTTGTCCAAATTTAAGTTCATTGAGTCTAGTTTCCAATGCAATAAACCGTTGGTCAATATGACTTTGGAGTAAAACGTTATGGGTGTTTTAAAATAGACTGCTCGGGCAGGACATTTTGACAGATCATCTTGACAGGCTACAGAAAGTCAAATGGTATTTTCCCAGCATAAAACAGTCACAGTGAGCCATGTTTGGCTGGGCAGTGTGACGGAGCATTTTGACGGACCGTAGGAATTTTGACGGTCCGTCAAAGTGGGCGCAGGATTGCTCGACGGGATTTTAAGTTACATTTTATATATTTCATTTCATATCATTTGGACTCATTATTTCCCCAAAATTGATCCTTGAGCTCTCCAAAACCCTCTCTCTAGGTCTATAAACTAATCCAAGCCGAAATCCAAGAAAATCTAAAAGAAGTAAGAGGTTCAAGTGCTAGGAAGCTTGCTATGGTTTGTGGAACTCAAGATTTCTTATGTTGTTGATGTTGGAGACTTCACTTTAGTGGAGTAAGTGGATCCAAGACTTGTTATTAAGTGATTAAGGTAAGATTTCACATCTTTTACATATGGTTAAGGTTGTTTTATTGTTATGCCATGTGGGTAAAGAAAGAAAAGTGGAAATAGAGTTCAAGTATGAACTTGGAGATATTATGAGCTATAGGTTAACTTGAATTGTAATTCTTGGCATGTTAGGAGTATAATCTTATTGTGGATGTTATAGATGATGTAGAGGAAATACTGTATGTAAGCACATATGGTGTTGTGTTGTAGCCATTGTTATGAATGGTCATGAAAAAGAGTTTTGGGATTGGATGATGCTTAACTTGAATGAAATCTCTTGATTGTGGTATTGTTGATAATGTCATTGTTGATTGGGAGTTGTTTTGGAATTTGGTAGAAGTAGATGAAATAGGGGAAATGCTGCCCAATTTTCGCTAGCTTACGAATTATACTCGTTTGAACCTAAGGGTGTGTTTGAATCCTAACCTTGGTATGAACTCTCTTAAATGTAGATTTCTCGGGCTTTGGAGGTAAACGTTAAGTAGTTAATAAGACAAAAAGGTATGTAAGGTTAACCCTTCTTTCTTAAGGCATGATCCCATTGATGTATACCTTCATGTGAAATCCATAGTATCCTCCATGATGATTTCATTCCTAGAATCACTAAAGCTCATGATCTTGATATTCTCACGATACTATTGGTCCCATCCTATGATAGTTGATCCTCTAAGGAAGGATATAATTAAAATGATGATGATAACGTTGAGGACATGTATGTACTCCTATGTATATATATATATATATATATATATATATATATATATATATATATATATATATATATATATATATATTAAAGTATAACTACTAAGAACACCGAGCTTATATGGCCGGGTATGATATCTATCGCGCGCGCACCACCGTAGTTGGGTACGGATGACACTGAGCCTTAGTAGGACCAGGTATGTATAACACTGAACCTTATCATGGTCAGGTATGTAAGACACCAAACATCTATGGTCAGGTATGATACTACTATATATGTATAAGGGTATGTAATGGAAGGTTCCCATTAGAAAAAGGGTAAGTGAATGTGATGATCGCCACTAGAGGTATAAATGGCTCTACCATCCCTTGACTCTTCTATCTTATGTTATTTCTCATTCTTCTATTGTACTGTTGATTATGCTTTACATACTAGGTACATTGTTCATACTGACGTCCTATTGTTTGTGGACGCTGCGTCATGCCCGCAGGTGGACAGGGAGATAGACTTGATCCATAGACTGCATAGAGGTGCTCAATTTGATTCGGTGTTGCAGCTGTTGGTACTATTCTTTTGTGTATATACATATGGGCATGGCGGGGTCCTGTCCCGTCTATATGATGTTGCACACTCTTTCTAGAGCCTCGTAGACAATTGTGTACAGTTAGATGTCTTGTAGCCTTGTCGTCTCATATTTTGTATATCATTTTGCTAGCCTCGTCGACTTTTGTATATGGATATGAGCATGTTTGTTGATGTTGATATAAAAGTGCTTTAGCCCAATGGAAATGGTATTACTCATGCGTAGAGATTGTGAGCAGGCCAGGTGGCCCACCTAGATATGAATGTGAATGTATAATGAGAGGTGCCCGGTGGGTTAGCTCTAGGTGCCCGTCATGGCCCTCCGGTTGGGTTGTGACAAATGTGGTATCAGAGCAGTTCCGTCCTAGGGTGTGTCTACGAGCCGTGTCCAATAGAGTCATGTTTATGGGTGTGTTGCACGCCACACATATAAACAGGAGGCTGCGGGCATTTTAGGAATGAATGGCCTTCTTTTTTCATAGATCGTGCGATAGATCTATGGTACAAGGATTTCCTTTCTCTTAATCGTGTGTTTGGTATTTCAGAAATGCCTGTAAAGAGAAAAGCTACAGCATCCCAAAAGGGCAAGACAGTGATAGAAAGGCGGGTTGAAAGAGCACCCCAACAAATATAGAGGAGGGTGAGTCCCAGATTATGGTTCAATCTCAGTCCTCTCACTCGTTGCCTATTTCTGAGGACCATGAGGGAGCCTCAGCCCTAGCTCCAGTACCCCTAGCTCCTCCAAAAGAGGTTTTGGGCCAAAAGATGAAATAGGCCATTCAACTGTTGACTCAGGGTTTCGGGCTTGATGAAAGAGGTCATGGTGATAGGGCGGTTAGTGCAAGAGCCCGTGATTGTATTAGCTTGAACCCTCTGAAATTCATCAGGTCAAAGCCGGATGAGGACCCTCAAAACATTATTGATGGAATGTTGAGGACACTTCGGTTAATGCATGCTTCAGACGTTGAATCAGTAGAGTTAGCATCATATAGATTGCGGGATGTTGCGGTTCATTGGTATATGGTTTGGTTGTCTTCTAGGGGAGTCAATGCACCTCCCCCGGTATGGCAAGAATTTGTTGATGATTTCCTTCGACATTACTTGCCCCCAAAGGTTGGGCAGGCTAGAGCCAACAAGTTCTTAAATCATAGGCAAGGAAGCATGAGTGCTTTAGAGTATAGTCTCCGCTTCAATTCTTTGGCTAGGTATGCTCCGGCCATGGTAGCTGATATGGGTGATCGAGTGCAACGATTTGTGATTGGCTTAGGGCCACATTTGATGGATAAGTGCTTGACTGCGTCGCTTCAAGACAATATGGATATTTCTCGCATTCAAGCTCATTTCCAGAATTTTGAGGAAAGCCAATAACCGCCAAGAGGTGAGCGTGAGCTTGACAGAGGTTATCACAAGAGGGCTAGATCTTCGGGTCCGATTGGTGAGTTTAGAGGAGGAAAAAGACAGCAGTTTTCTATGCATTCAAGCCATTCCATGACTAGCGCGCCTCCACGGTTTATGGGCCAGAGATTTGATAGATCTACTCACTCCGGGTCGAGCCAGAGTTTTAGAGCTTCAGGTTCTCATTACAGAGGCGACTCGGGTCAGGCAAGGCCACCCATGCCACGATGTTCCTAGTCCGGGAAGTCACATTGGGGCCATTGTTGATTAGGCTCAGATGTTTGCTATGCATGCGGCCGTCTAGACCATATCATGCGTGACTGCCCCTCGATTGGTGGTAGGGGTAGGATCCAGCCTTCAGGGTCGACAGCCGGGTCTTCATCATCTATACGTCCTCCGGGGCAAGTCTTTCAAACACCAGTTAGTTGCGGTAGAGGTAGAGGAGGATCTCTCAGTTCGAGTGGTCCCCAGCACCGTATTTATGCTTTCGCTGGACGACAGGATCTTGAGTCCTCCCCTGATGTTATTACAAGTATTTTATTGGTATTTTCTCTTGATGTATATGCATTGATAGATCCGGGCTCCACATTGTCATATGTTACTCCATATATTGCGGGTCGATTTGGGGTCAAACCGGAGTCAATCAAACCTTTTGAGGTATCTACACTCGTTGGTGAACCGGTAATAGCTAGCCGAGTATATAAAAATTGTGTAGTTGTGATTTGTGATCATCTTACTATGGTTGATTTACATGAGTTGTAAATGGTGGACTTTGATGTTATTATGGGCATCGTTTGGTTGGCTTCTTGCTATACCAATGTTGATTGCAGAATAAAAATGGTTCGCTTCCAGTTTCCGGGAGAACCATTTTTAGAATGGAAGAGAAATACAGCGTGCCCGAGAGGTATATTTATTTCCTATCTCAAGGCGAGGAAAATGATTGCTAAAGGTTGTATTTATCATTTAGTCCGAGTTCATGATATAGAAGCAAAATCGCCGACTCTTCAGTCTGTCCCCGTGGTGAATGAGTTTCCCGATGTATTCCCGAATGAGCTTCCAGGCCTTTCTCCTGAGCGGTAGATGGATTTTGGTATTGATGTGCTACTGGATACCAAGCCCATATCTACTCCTCCTTATAGAATACCTCTGGTAGAATTGAAAGAGTTGAAGGAGCAATTGAAGGACTTGCTTGAAAAAGGCTTTATTAGGCCTAGTTCTTCCCCGTGGGGAGTACCTGTGTTGTTTGTGAGGAAAAAAGATGGCTCCTTGCGAATGTGCATTGTCTACAGGCAACTGATTAAGGTGACGATCAAGAATAAATATCCGCTCCCAAGGATTGATGACTTATTTGATCAATTGCAAGGTGTCAAATGGTTTTCAAAGATAGACTTGAGATCCAGGTATCATCAGGCTAGAGTTAGGGAGAAAGATATTCCTAAGATAGCCTTTAGAACCAGATATGGACTTTTCGAGTTCCGGGTAATGTCGTTCGGGCTAATTAATGCACTGGCAGTGTTCATGGACTTGATGAACAATGTGCTCAGGACTTTTCTAGCTTTATTTGTGATTGTGTTCATCCACGATATCCTGGTATATTCTCTGTTCGAGGCAGAATATGCAGATCATCTACGCACCGTTCTTAGAGTTCTTCAGACTCAAGAGTTATTTGCAAAATTTTCAAAATGCGAGTTTTGGTTGAATTCGGTGACCTTTTTGGGGCATGTTATTTAAGCCCATGGTATTCGGGTGGATACCCAGAAGATTGAGGCCGTGAAGACTTGGCCAAGGCCTACAACACCTACAGAGGTTCGTAGTTTTCTTGGTTTGGCAGGTTATTACAGAAGATTTGTGGAAGGTTTTTCTTCTATCTCTACACCATTGACAAAGCTAACTCAGAAATCAACTAAATTTCAATGGACGGATGCCTGTGAACGCAACTTTCAAGAGATGAAGAATAGATTAACTTCTGCCCCAGTCCTGACACTTCTAGAGGGATCGGAAGGTTATATTGTCTACTGTGATGCGTCAGGCGTTGGATTAGGGTGTGTGTTGATGCAACATGGTAAGGTGATTGCGTATGCTTCAAGGCAGTTGCGAAAACCTGAGAAAAACTACCCAACCCATGATCTTGAGTTAGCTGCGGTGATTCATGCATTGAAGATGTGGAGACATTATTTGTATGGTGTCCATGTTGATATTTACACGAATCATAAGAGCCTTCAGTATATCTTCAAGAAGAAAGAATTGAATTTACGGCAAAGGCGATGGTAGGAGCTGTTGAATGATTATGATGTTAACATCCTACATCATCCCGAGAAGCCGAACGTTGTGGCTGATGCTCTTAGCCGTAGATCTATGGGAAGTTTATGTGATATTCAGCCAGAGAAAAGAAACTTAGCTCGTGAACTCCAGCAATTAGCTAGCCTAGGAGTCCGGGTAGTGGACTTAGGCAATGTGAGAGCTACCATTCAGAATTCAGTGGTCTCGTCACTAGTGGTTGAAGTGAAAGAGCGCCAGTACGAGGATCCCTTGCTAGTTCATTATAGAAATACGCTCCCTTAGAAGAAGAAGTCATCCTTTGAGATTTCGGGAGATAGAGTTCTCCGATGTCGGGGCAAGTTTTGTGTTCCTGATATTGCAGGATTACGCCACCAAATATTGAGAGAAGCCCATTGTTCTCGTTATTCTGTTCACCCCGGAGTAATGAAAATATATCATGATCTTAAATCCATATATTAGTGTTAGCAAGTGAATATTGAAGATCAAAAGCCAGGTGGATTGTTACAAGCTATGGAAATTACAACTTGGAAATGGGAAGTGATTAATATGGATTTTCATTGCAGGCTTACCTCGTTCTAGGCATAAATATGATTCTATATGGGTAATTGTGGATAGACTTATGAAGTCAGCTCATTTCCTACCAGTCAGAACTACATATTCAGCCGAAGATTATGCAAGGCTTTATGTCAACAGTTATCATTCCAGCATCCAAATGGCCCCGTATGAGGCTTTATATGGGCGCAAGTGCAGATCGCCAATTGGGTAGTTCGAAGTAGGAGAGACTAAATTGATAGGGGCAAACTTTGTCCAGCAAGCTATAGAGAAAGTCAAGCTCATACAGGATCGGTTATTAACAGCTCAGAGTCATCAGAAATGCTATGTAGATAATCATCGCAGGGACTTAGAGTTTCAAGTGAAAGATTGGGTATTCTTGATGGTGTCGCCACTGAAGGGCGTCATGAGATTTGGCAAAAAGGGCAAGCGTAGTCCTAGGTATATTGGACCTTATGAGATTGTACAAAAGGTAGGCCAAGTGGCTTATGAATTAGATCTACCTTCAGATTTGGAGTCAGTCCATCCGATTTTCCATGAATCGATGCTTCGTAAGTGCATTGGAGATCCTTCTAGAGTTGTACCGGTAGATGATGCTCAAGTCACTGAGCAATTATCCTATGAAGTAGTTCCCATTGCCATTCTAGATAGGCAAGTACGGAGACTCATAGCCAAAGATGTAGCTTCAGTTAAAGTCTTATGGAGAAATAATAACACAGAGGAAATGACCTGGGAAGCGGAAGAACACATGAAGTTCAGGTACCTATATTTATTTCCACCTCCGGAGGAGACTCGAGCAGACACGCCATTTTCCTCAGGTATGTAATACTTTCCTAGATTCTTTCTTGGTCGTGTGTGGCCATGGTTATTGTTGTTGTTGTTGTAGCCCTGTGAGGCGATATATTTTGGGTTGCTGTGACAGGATAGTAGTGCCATATTATAGAGGAAACTTTGGCAAAATTTTTGTAGAATCCCAATGTTACACCTTGGAAAATTCCCCGTTAATGTACAGTAAATAGGCTAGCGAGGAACAGGAGGTATAAGATGATTCGGAGAAGTGAGAGATAGCATTTTACAACCCTAACCAAGATTCAAAGACATTAGACATAAAGGAAGAAGTTTGGTAAAGAAAGTAGAGGATATGTTATGTGTCGGGTAGGAATTATGGACGACGAGTTAATAATGGCATAATGATGTCGTAGAGACGAGTAATGACGTCCCTTAGATTGGTATTGAGGTGTTAAACAAGTGTCAATAAGGTTCCATAAGGATCGGAGATCAAACGAGTCGACGAGAACAAGTCCCGGACAGCTAGACATTATACGGCCAAACATACTGGCCGTATAAAATCCATGGACCGTATGTCCGACCGTAGATTCAACCTAGAATGGCATACTCCACTGGACCAAACATACGGTCCAACATACGGTCAGTGAAAAATATACGGACCGTATGTTGGTTCGTATAAGTTGGTCGGGACAGCTTTTGATTTAATATAAGGGACCTCTCTCATTTCATTTTCATTTCATTTTTCACTCCACAAGTTAAGAAACCTCTAGAACACTCTCTAACATTCATCTAGAAGAAAATCAAAGGAAAACCAAGATCAACTACTTCAATCCATGAAAACAAGTGTGTGAAACCTAGTGAAGGTCATCCAAGCCATGAAATCCCAAGAGAAGTGAAATAGGGTTTTGGTGCTAGAAGAGTATTTCCATTCAAGGCTTGTTCATCCATCATCTAAGGTAGAAACGTGGCATTGAAGGAGAACAAGCAAGTAATAGATTAGCTAAATGTAAAAGGTATGTGAGGATAGTCCTTTCTTTCTATGGCATGAATCCGATGGTATGATTCTCTTTTCTCTCCACGAATCCCCAATATATATTTCGTAGGGTGAAGAGTCTATGATCATGACTAGCTATATGAGATAAGAGATATGTTATGAGTCCAATGACGATGATGATAAGCTTGAGTCTAATGATTCTAGAGTTCATGATATGACACTCCTATAACGATAATGGTGTTGTATGTTGTAAACACTCACCTCACACATTATTCCGTTCGAGGTGAGGCAGAATACCATTAGGTTAAGTATGTCATGCATTGTATACACTCACCTTGTGTATTGTCCCTTCAACGTGAGGCAGAGTACCATAAAGTCGATGATGTTATGCATTGTACATACTCACCTTATATACTCCTTCCTTCAAGGTGAGGCAGAATGCTTGTGAATGCTCCATAACGAAATTGGGGGATTACGACCTTACGTCACCCCGATAGAGTATAGTTGTCCTTGAGTCTTCATGTATATATTATGATGAGCATATGGTGATTATATTGCACCGTACCTATATAGTCGGGCAGTTATACACATCACTATAGTGGGCAGCTTATACCCCGGACGCGGGAGGCCTGGACACAGGTTACTTATTATTACACCGTTCCTACATGGACGGGCAGCTTACACTTATATATTTATGCATATGTGATATGATGACGAGTATGAGTAAGATAGCATGATTTATTTCTTTTATGTTTCACAGTCAGTTACAGATTGCTCCTCATTTGATGCCTTCCCATTTCATTGATGTTTCATTATTGTTTATACCTCTCATACTCCGTACAACGTTCGTACTAACGTCCGTTTCTTTGGACGCTATGTTCATGCCCACAGGTAGACAGGGAGGTGATCCTGATCCAGACTTATTGGAGCTAGCAGCTGATTTGAGAGCACTCCATTGTCCGGAGGTGCTTATGATTATTCTTTTGTGTACATGTATATGTATTTTGGGCATGACGGTGTCCTGTCGCGTCCTTATGTCTAGCACTCTAGTAGAGGCTCGTAAATACGCTGTGTGGTTATATGGCCTCACAAGGTCACTGCTGTATGTATCTATATATATATATATATATATATATATATTCATTTTGATAGCCGAGAGGCTTATGTCAATAAAGGTATTTATGCTTTTTTTATGGAGAGTGATCTTCTTATGATTCAAGTGTAAATTTGATAAAATTGCGTTAAATGAGTATGATGAGTAATAGAACGAGCGGTTCTCGGTGGTTAGAGCAGTTCAGTCCTAGGAAGTGTCTACGAGCCGTGTCTAGTAGAGTCTTGTTTATGGTGTGTTGCGCGCCACACTAATAAACAAGAGGCTACAGGGCATTTAGGAAAAATAACCATCTTTCTTCTTATGAGATCGTGCGATAGAGCCGTGTATAAGTTTTTATCCTCCCTAATAGTGTGTTGTGATTTCAGAGAATGCCCCCAAAAGGAAAAGCTATAACCGCCCAGAAGGGCCATACTACGACAAAGAGGCGGGTGGAAAGAGAACCTCTGATGAATATAGAAGAGGGCGAGTCACAAAATGAGGCTCCATCTAATACTTCCTCCACCCCGCCTAATGTGGATGGACAAGGGGGAGCTTCAGCTCCAATTCCTCCACCGGTTGCTTCGGATCAACAAGTGACTGAGGACGTTCATTTATTGACACAATTGGTTGCCGCACAGGCACAGTGGCAAAATGTGAGTTCAAGTGATCGGGCAGCTTGTACCAGAGCCCGTGATTTTATGAGTCTAAACCCTTCGGAGTTTTTCGGGTCAAAGCCGGATGAAGACCCGCAAGGTTTTATTGATGAGATACTAAGAACATTGAGGATTGTCCATGCCGCCGAAACTGAATCCGTGGAGTTGGCATCTTATAGACTCCGAGATGTGGCGGTATTGTGGTATAATAATTGGATAGCGTCGACAAAAGAAAATGCGCCTCTTCCCGTGTGGCAAGAATTCGTAGATGCTTTTATCCGTCACTATTTGCCACCCGAGGTCTGCCGAGCTAGAGCGGATAGGTTCTTGAATCTAAAGAAAGGAAGCATGAGCGCTCAGGAATATAGTATTCAATTTAATTCTTTGGCTAGATATGCCCCGACTATGGTGGCCGACATGGGAGATCGGGTACATAGATTTGTGAGTGGCTTGGGTCCACATTTTTTTAAAGATTTCTTGACGGCTTCATTGCAAGACGGGATGGATATTTCCCGAAAACAAGCCCATGCCCAGAATTTAGAGGGGCGACAACAATCACAAAGAAGTGATCGCGATGTTGATAGAAGGCAAAGCAAGAGGGCCAGATCTATGGGGGCAGGTAGTGAGTATAGAGGGGGATCGAGGCATACTTATTCTAGACACTCCGGCCAGTCAGTGACCAGTGCACCTCCTCGATTTACGGGTAGGAGATTTGATCGCTCCTTTCGTTCACAACAGGGTCAGAGTTTGAGGGCCCTAGATTCTCAGTTTGGGGGAGATTATAGCCAGAGGGGACCCCCAATACCGCAGTGCAGCCAGTGCTGTAGACTACACTCCGGATGGTGTCGCCAGGGTTCGGATGCTTGTTATACCTGCGGCCGGTTTGGGCACATGATGAGAGATTTCCCGTCGATGAGTGGTAGAGTTGGGATTTAGCCCACAGGATCAGCGGCTGGTTCTTCTTCTGTGCACCCAGTAGGGCAGACTTCTCAGATTCCAGCAGGTCGTGGTAGAGGCCGTGGGGGAGCATCTACTTCAGGTGCCACTCAGCCCCGTGTGTATGCATTAGCCGGACGACAGGATCTTGACTCCTCCCCAGATGTGGTTACAGGTACATTATCCGTATTTTCCCATGATGTGTATGAATTGATAGATCCGGGTTCTACTTTATCTTATATTACTCCATATGTTGCTGGTTATATTGGAGTGAAACCTAAGCCAATCAAACCTTTTGAGGTATCTACTCAAGTTGGTGATCACGTGATAGCAAGGCAAGTGTACAAAGATTGTGTAATTGTGATATGTGATCGCCAGACTAAAGCTGATTTGATTGAGCTGGAAATGTTAGATTTCGATGTAATTATGGGTATGGATTGGTTGGCCTCATGCTATGCTAATGTTGATTGCCGATTGAAAGTAGTTCGATTCCAATTTCCGGGAGAGCCTATGCTTGAATGGAAGGGTAATGCAGCATCTCCGAAAGGTAGGTTTATTTCCTACCTTAAGGCAAGAAAGATGATAGCCAAAGGCTATATTTATCATCTAGTCCGAGATCATGACACTGAAGCAATGTCGCCAAATTTCCAATCCGTTCCAGTAATGAATGAATTTGCAGATGTATTCCCAGATGAACTTCCAGGTCTTCCTTCAGAAAGAGAGATTGACTTCACCATTGATGTGTTGTCGGACACCAAGCCTATTTCTATTCCTCCTTATCGAATGGCTCCGGCATAATTGAAAGAGCTAAAGGCGCAGTTGAAAGATTTGCTTGAAAAGGGGTTTACTAGACCCAGTTCATCGCTGTGGAGAGCACCAGTCTTGTTCGTGAGAAAGAACGATGGCTCTCTGCGAATGGGCATTGATTATAGGCAATTGAATAAAGTGACGATAAAGAACAAATATCCTCTTCCAAGGATTGATGATTTGTTTGATCAATTGCAAGGTGCCAAATAGTTTTCTAAAATAGACTTCAGGTCGGGTTATCATCAAGTGAGGGTTAGAGAAGAAAATATTCCTAAAACAGCTTTCAGAACGAGATATGGCCACTATGAATTCCGGGTGATGTCGTTTGGGTTGACTAATGCTCCGGCAGTGTTTATAATCTTGATGAATAATGTATTCAGGCCTCTATTGGATTTGTTTGTGATAGTATTTATTGATGATATTCTGGTGTATTCTCGCACAGAATTAAAACATGCAAATCATTTACGTATTGTTCTTGGAATTCTTCGAGCCCGAGAATTATATGCAAAATTTTCAAAGTGCGAGTTTTGGCTGAATTCTGTAACATTTCTGGGCCATGTTATTTCAAATAATGGCATTCGAGTTGATACCCAGAAAATTGAAGCTGTGAAGACTTGGCCAAGGCCTACGATGCCTACAGAAGTCCGTAGTTTTATGGGTTTGGCAGGTTATTATAGAAGATTCGTAAAGGGCTTCTCATCTATTTCAGCCCCATTGACGAAGCTAACCCAGAAGTCGGCTAAATTTCGATGGAATGATGCTTGTGAACGCAGCTTCCAAGAGTTGAAGGATAGATTAACCTCAGCTCTAGTCTTAACACTTCCAGAAGGGCTAGACGGTTATGTTGTGTACTGTGATGCTTCCTGCGTTGGGTTAGGATGCTTGTTAATGCAGCACGATAGAGTCATTGCTTATGCCTCGAGACAGCTGCGAAAACATGAAAAGAACTATCCAACTCATGATCTTGAATTGGCTGCAGTTATTCACGCATTGAAAATGTGGAGACATTACTTGTACAGTGTACATGTTGATATCTATACAGATCACAAGAGTCTTCAGTACATTTTCAAACAAAAGGAGTTAAATCTGCGGCAGAGGCCGTGGTTAGAATTATTGAAAGACTATGATGTTAGCATTTTGTACCACCCCGGAAAAGCGAATATAGTAGCTGATGCGCTTAGCCGCCGATCAATGGGCAGTTTATGCGAATTTCCTCCAGAAAAGAAAGAGATTGTTCACGAGCTCCATCAACTAGCTAATCTTGGAGTACGTGTAATCGATTCGGGTGATGCAGGGATTAGTATTAATGATCCCACGGTTTCGTCCTTGGATATGGAAGTGAAAGAGCGGCAATGTGAAGATCCTCAGTTGAGCCATTACAGAGACATATCTTATGAAAAAAAGAAGTCTCCATTTGAGCTATGTGTGCCGAATGTGGCAGAATTGCGCTGTCGAATTCTAGAATAAGCCCATTATTCTCGGTATTCTATTCACCCAGGTTCCACAAAAATGTATCATGATCTTAAATTAATATACTGGTGGGATGGTATGAAGAGAGACATAGCAGAATTTGTAGCCCGATGTCCAAATTGCCAACAAGTAAAGACCGAACATCAAAATCCAGGAGGATTATTGCAAGCCATGGAAATCCCTACTTGGAAATGGGAAGTAATCAACATGGATTTTATTGTGGGGTTACCTCGTTCCTGAGGCAAGTATGATTCTATATGGGTGATTGTGGACAGACTCACGAAAGCAACTCATTTCTTCCGGTTAGAACTACCTACTCAGCACAAGATTACGCGAGGTTGTACCTCAAGGCAATTGTGCGACTCCATGGTATTCCACTATCCATTATCACAGATAGGGGAGCACAGTTTACAGCCAAGTTCCGGAAGTCCTTCCAAGAAGGTTTGGGTACACAAGTAAGGCTCAGCATGGCATTTCATCCACAAACTGATGGGCAAGCCGAACGTACTATTCAGAATTTAGAAGACATGCTACGGGCATGTGTATTAGATTTCGGTGGTAGTTGGGATGATCATTTGCCTCTAATCGAATTTTCATATAACAATAGCTACCATTCCAGTATTCAAATGGCTCCGTATGAAGCTTTATATGGAAGAAAGTGCAGGTCTCCAATTGGATGGTTTGAAACAGGAGAAGTACAATTGATAGGTCCTGAATTGATTCAACAAGAGATAGAGAAAGTCAAAATGATCCGAGATCGATTGTTGACATCCCAAAGTCACCAAAAGTCTTATGCGGACAATCGCCGACGAGACTTGGAATTTCAAATTGATGATTGGTTATTTTTGAAAGTGTCATCAATGAAAGGGGTGATGAGATTTGGCAAGAAAGGAAAGCTAAGTCCTAGATACATTGGACCTTACAAGATTATCCGCAAGGTGGGTCATGTAGCCTACGAATTGGACTTGCCTTCGGAGCTTGAAGCAGTCCATCCGTTTTTCATGTTTCGATGCTCCGCAAGTGTGTTGGAGATCCTACGAGGATTGTCCCAATTGATGATGTGCAAGTGACAGAAAATCTAACATATGAAGAAGTGCCTATTGCCATCCTAGACAGGTAAGTGCGAAGACTTCAAAATAAAGAGGTAGCTTCAGTTAAAGTCTTGTGGCGAAACAACAACCGGGAAGAAATGACCTGGGAGGCAGAACGGAAGATGAAATCCACATATCCACACTTATTCCAACCCTTAGAGGAGATTCAAGATGAAGCCCCAACATTATGAGGTATGTACGCATACTTTTTATGCTTTTGGTCATGTGTGGCCATAGATAAGTTGCTATTATGCTGTGGCCCTGTGAGGCATTGATATTATGGTTTGTTATGACAGGATGGTAGCGCTATATTACAGGGGAAACTCTGGTGTAATTTTTGCAGAATCTCCGAGTGTTTAACATTCGAGGACGAATGTTCCAAAAGGGGGGAAGAATGTTACACCTTGGAAAATTCCCTGTTAATGTACAACAAATAGGATAGCAAGGAACACGAGGTATATGATGATTCAGAGAAGTGAGATCTAACATTTGACGACCCAAACAAAGATTCAAAGACATTAGACGTAAAGGAAGAAGTTTGGTAAAGAAAGTAGAGGCTATGTTATGTGTCGGGTAGGAATTATGGACGACGAGTTAATGATGGCATAATGATGTCGTAGAGACGAGTAATGACGTCCCTTAGATTGGTATTGAGGTGTTAACAAGTGTCAATAAGGTTCCATTAGGATCAGAGATCAAACGAGTCGACGAGAACAAGTCCCGGACAGCTGGACATTATACGGCCAGACATACTGGCCGTATAAAATCCACAGACCGTATGTCTAACCATAGATTCAGCCCAGAATGGCATACTCCACTGGACCAAACATACGGTCCAACATACGGTCAGTAAATAATATACGGACCGTATGTTGGTCCGTATAAGTTGGTCAGGATAGCTTTTGATTTAATATAAGGGACCTCTCTCATTTCATTTTCATTTCATTTTTCACTCCACAAGTTAAGAAACCTCTAGAACACTCTCTAACATTTATCCAAAAGAAAATCAAAGGAAAACCAAGATCAACTACTTCAATCCATGAACTAGTGTGTGAAACCTTGTGAAGGTCATCCAAGCCATGAAATCCCAAGAGAAGTGAAATAGGGTTTTGGTGCAAGAAGAGTATTTCCATTCAAGGCTTGTTCATCCATCATCTAAGGTAGAAACGTGGCATTGAAGGAGAACAAGCAAGCAATAGATTAGTTAAAGGTAAAAGGTATGTGAGGCTAGTCCTTTCTTTCTATGGCATGAATCCGATGGTATGATTCTCTTTTCTCTCCACGAATCCCGTATATATATTCCGGAAAGTCAAGATTCTATGATCATGACTAGCTATATGAGATAAGAGATATGTTATGATTCCAATGATGATGATGATAAGCTTGTGTGTAATGATTCTAGAGTTCATGCTATGACGCTCCTATAACGATAATGGTGTTGTATGTTGTAAACACTTACCTCACACATTATTCCCTTCGAGGTGAGGCAGAATACCATTAAGGTAAGTATGTCATGCATTGTATACACTCACCTTATGTATTGTCCCTTCAAGGTGAGGCAAAGTACCATAAAGTCGATGATCTTATGCATTGTACATACTCAACTTATACACTCCTTCCTTCAAGGTGAGGCAGAATGCATGTGCATGCTCCATAACGAAATCGGGGGATTACGACCTTACGTCACCCCGATAGAGTATACTTGTCCTTGAGTCTTCATGCATATATTATGATGAGAATATGGTGATGATATTACACCGTACCTATATGGTCAGGCAGTTATACACACCACTATAGTGGGCAGCTTATATCCCGGACGCGGGAGGCCTAGACGCAGGTTACCTATTATTACATCGTTCCTACATGGACGGGCAGCTTACACTTATATATTTATGCATATGTAATATGATGACGAGTATGAGTAAGATAGCATGATTTATCTCTTTTATGTTTCACAGTCAGTTACAGATTGCTCTTCATTTTATCCCTCCCCATTTCATTGATATTCCATTATTGTTTATAGCTCTCATACTCCGTACAATGTTCGTACTGACGTCCATTTCTTTGGACGCTGTGTTCATGCCCACAGGTAGACAGGGAGGTGATCTTGATCCAGACTCATAGGAGCTAGCAGCTGATTTGAGAGCACTCCATTGTCCGGAGGTGCTTATGATTATTCTTTTGTGTACATGTATATGTATTTTGGGCATGACGGGGTCCTGTCCCGTCCATATGTCTAGCACTCCAGTAGAGGCTCGTAGATACGCAGTGTGGGTTATATGGTCTCACAAGGTCACTACTGTATGTATGTATGTATATATATAAATATATATATATATATATTCATTTTGATAGCCGAGAGGCTTATGTCTATAGAGGTATTTGTTCTTTTTTTATGGAGAGTGATCTTCTTATGATTCGAGTGTAAATTTGATAAAAGAGTGTTAAATGAGTATGATGAGTAATAGAACGAGCAGTGCTCGGTGGTTAGCCCCGGGTACCCGTCGCCGCCCCTAGCTGGGTCGTGACACCCAAAGAGTCTATCATTCGAAGATGAATGTTCCTAATTGGAAACTGGAGTTATCTTCTAGAATATATGAGATTATATGTTCCTATATTATGTTTATGGGGGTTTAAGCTCATGAAATAATATATGGAAGGATTGGAGGACAAGCGAATTAAGGAAATTAAGTTTATCGGAAATTTGGGAAAACATGGAAAAATTTTGGACATGATTTTGATCCAACTTGGGGGAGGCATATCTCCTAGAATATTAGGAGTTTTGGTGTGCTTCTTTTGTCCAAATTTAATTTCATTGAGTCTAGTTTTTGACGCAACAAACCGTTCGTTAATGTGAATTCGGAGTAAAAGGTTATGGGTGTTTTAAGACAAACTGCTCGGGCAGAACATTTTGACGGATCAGTTTGACCGACCACAGAAATTCCTGTCGCCCATAAAATGGTATATTCCCAGCGTAAAACAGTCACAGTGAGCCATGTTTGGCTAGGCAGTTTGACGGAGCATTTTGACGGACCGTAGGAATTTTGACGGTCTGGCAAAGTGGGCGCAGGATTGCCCGACCAGATTTTAAGTTACGCTTTATATATTTCATTTCATATCATTTGGACTCATTATTTCCCCAAAACAGATCCTTGAAGTCTCCAAAACCCTCTCTCTAGATCTATAAACTAATCTAAGAAAATCTAAACGAAGTAACAGGTCCATGTGCTAGGAAGCTTGCTAGGGTTTGTGGAACTCAAGATTTCTTATGGTGTCGATGTTGGAGACTTCACTTTAGTGGAGTAAGTCGATCCAAGACTTGTTCTTAAGTGATTAAGGTAAGATTTCACATCTTTTACATATGGTTAAGGTTTTTTGATTGTTATGCCATGTGGGTAAAGGAAGAAAAGTGGAAATAGAGTTCAAGTATGAACTTGGAAATGTTCTGAGCTATAGGTTAACTTGAATTGTAATTCTTGGCATGTTAGGAGTATAATCTTGTTGTGGATGTTATAGATGTTGTTGAGGAAATATTGTATGTAAGCACATATGGTGTTGTGTCGTAGCCATTGTTATGAATGGTCATGAAAAAGAGTTTTGGGATTGGATGATGCTTAACTTGAATGAAATCTCTTGATTGTGGTATTGTTGATAATGTCATTATTGATTGGGAGTTTTTTTGGAATTTCATAGAAGTAGATGAAATAGGGGAAATGCTGCCCAATTTTCGCTAGCTTACGAATTATACTCGTTTGAACCTAAGGGTGTATTTGAAGCCTAACCTTGGTATGAACCCTCTTAAATGTTGATTTGTCGGGCTTTGGAGGTGAATGTTAAGTAGTTAAGAAGACATAAAGGCATGTAAGGCTAACCCTTCTTTCTTCAGGCATGATCCCATTGATGTACATCTTCATGTGAAATCCATAGTATCTTCTATATGATTTCATTCCTAGAATCACTAAAGCTCATGATCTTGATATTCTCACGATACTATTGGTCCCATCTTATGATAGTTGATCCTCTAAGGAAGGATATATTGAAAATGATGATGATGATGTTGAGGACATGTATGTACTCCTATGTATACATATTTATATATTAAAGTATGACTACTAAGAACACCGAGCTTATATGGCCGGGTATGATATCTATCCATGCACACCACTGTAGTTGGGTACGGATGACACTGAGCCTTGGTAGGGCCAGGTATGTATAACACCGAACCTTATCATGGTTGGGTATGTAAGACATCGAACCTCTATGGTTGGGTATGATACTACTATATATGTATTGCCACGACCCAACCCCGTGGGCCATGACTAGTGCCCGAGCTGGACACTCGTATATGTACCTGTTAAATATAGACAAACTGATTCTTAAGAACACTATGGAAACTTTGCAAAATAACCTCAAAGGTTCGTAACGTCATCATATATAGGTATCCAGATAACCTATCTCCTGAGGAGTCACAACTAATCAACATATAATATGATATGCAAGCCGACAAGGCTGCCACTACATGTCAATATGATATGCAAGCCGACAAGGCTGCCACAACATATCAATACCACACGCAAGCCGACAAGGCTGCCACAACATATCAATACCATACGTAAGCCGACAAGGCTGTCACAACATGTCAATACCATACGTAAGCCATATAGACACAGCTGAACAAAACTTATACACAACCCACCGATATGTCTACAGACCTCTAAGAGTATCGATAGTGAAATATGATGGGACAGGGCCCCGCCATACCCCTGGGTAAACATATATATACATCAAAAAGGACCTGTACCAAAAGTCTAGGCGCCGAAACAATGGAGCTCTCCAAGACACAAGTATGACATTTAAAGTACCAATACACTGTCCTTATGAAACGTAGAACATGCATGTCATTATCATATATCATACTCGGCCCATTACGGGACTCGGTGAATAAAGTCATCACATACCATCCTTGGCGCCATAATCACATCATCATATCATCATATCATCATATATATATATATATATATATATATATATATATATATATATATATATATATATATATATACCGTACCCGGCCCTCTAGTGAGGGACTCGGTGGACAATGCAGTGTACTGTGCATGAGAACATACCCGGCCCGGGACTCGGTGAAAGATATAATAACAGCATGCACGAGCAGAGTAGTGAGTAACCATATGCAAATCAAATCATCATCTGAGACTCGATAGAATAGGTAGAATGAACTAACACTTGAGTATCAACGAAGACAGTTATATCAAATATCCCTCGAACGCCATTATGAATTATGTCAAAAGGAACTTCAGGAATCATAGACACGTATCAAGACAATATGAAATAACTTATGGAAATCAAGAACATTAACCACCCTAGTGTCTCTAAGAATAGGAGCTTGTACATTCGTCGTTTGTTAATTTCATGTAAATCAAGCCAAAACGAAAGAAGGATTAGCTTTACATACCTCAAGTTGCCAATATGAACCAACCATGAACTCGTTAATGCTTACGCCAATCCTATAACAAGGGAATGCATATATGAACTTAGATGACGCTAGTATATGATGTATATCAAATGATAATTCAATTCTAAAATGAAACGGGCAGCGTTTCCCCTATTCTTTAATCACTATAATGTAATCAGTAGCCCGTAACCACAACCACCTCATTAAAGTCCCTTTGAACTAAAATCATCCATATACAAGGATATACATCAACCAGCCCAATATACACTTCGTATACGATACGTTATACACTTGTTTCCTTCCAAATTTATGAACCACATCAATAACAACACGACAACAACATCGACCACCATTCATGTACAATGAAACTACTTCAATATCATTTTAATACAAGCTCGAAACAGCCCACCAAAACTACGGTATCAAAATACGATTCCCAATCTTTACTTCGCAAAATTACAACCACATGGAAAAGAGTATAGCATTACCATGAAAAACAGCCCATCAATTATAACACGATACAAATCTTACTACACATAGTTTTCCAATTCCACAAGAACAACAACACAACCAGAACTCAATCCTTCTTGATACAATACAACCATAACTTTAAATATTAAATCCCTTCACTTTCATCATACAATAAATGACAACAATAGCAACAACACTAATTAAAATAAATTCACCATTTCTAGATTAAGACAGCCCTCCATACGGCCCAAATAAAATCTCCACATCAATCATACACAATTCTTTGCATCCAATTCCATATAATACAAATTAATCTCTCCATTACAACATCTGTAATTCCAATTACATTTCAAGATGAAGAAATCTTACCTTGAATTGATTAGGACAGATCCTATAATAACTTGCTCAATTCGCACCACTTCATCTTCCGCACTTCAACACCCTTAGGTTGCTGCCTTCTTGACGTGTAAAACACCTTAGTGGATTATAATTTTTTTTCCCATTGAAGCTGGCCGTGAGCTACTCCAAATCTGCCATGGCCGTGAGTTGCCATGGCATGGAAGCTCCTCTCTCTTTCAAAAAGTTGGTGAATGGAAAAATATGATTCATTAGTCATCATAATACAATATATATGCATCCCCCTAGTTGACACATCTCCAACCAAAATGACATGTGTCCCACTTGGGCATGTCATCCTCCATATTCAATTATATTTATTCATGTATTTTAGTGGGGCCCACTTAATAATCTGATTTGGTTAATTAATTTCCCACTTCACTAATAGCTCCACTAATTGTAATTAATTAACAAACCGTGCAATATAAAAGTCGAAATTTAAAAATCCTTGTCTCATGTCTAAAAATAATCTCGTCCTTAAACTTACATTAATTAGCTTACGAATAATCCAATGTACAAAAATACGGGATATACCATGTATAAGGGTATGAAATAGAAGGTTCCCATTACAAAAAGGGTAAGTGAATGTGATGATCGCCACTAGAGGTATAAATGGCTCTACCATCCCTTGACTCTTCTATCTTATGTTATTTCTCATGCTTCTATTGTACTGTTGATTATGCTTTACATACTCAGTACATTGTTCGTACTGATGTCCTTTTCTTTGTGGACGCTGCGTCATGCCCTTAGGTGGATAGGGAGATAGACTTGATCCATAGACTGCTTGTCCAGAGACTACATAGAGGAGCTCCATTTGATTCGGTGCTACAGCTGTTGGTACTATTCTTTTGTGTATATACATGTGGGCATGGCGGGGTCCTGTCCCATCTATATGATATTGCACACTCGTTCTAGAGGCTCGTAGACAGTTGTGTACTGTTAGATGTCTTGTAGCTTTGTCGGCTCATATTTTGTATATCATTTTGCCAGCCTCGTCGGCTTGTGTATATGGATATGGGCATGTTTGTTGATGTTGATATAAAAGTGATTTAGCCCAATGGAAATGGTATTGGTCATACATAGAGATTGTAAGCAGGCCATGTGGTCCAGCTAGATATGAATGTGAATGTATAATGAGAGGTGCTCAGTGGGTTAGCTTCAGGTGCCCGTCACGGCCCTCCGGTTGGGTCGTGACAGGTTTAAAGAATGATTTATGAGAAAGATGACTAGTAGTCCAAAGGATTAAAATGAGTTACATTCGAGGTTTTGTAAGAACAAGGTCTATTGGGGGATTCGAGGAAAGTCGACAAATGAGTTCTACTGTGGCTTAATATAAAGGGAAGGTTATTACGGCTAACTCAAAGGAATGATTTATACAAAGGATTATGGAATCAATTATATGTTAAAGTTTTGTTAAAGAATGTCATAAAGATATGGCCTGTTCTTGTCATACTTTGGATACTGGAGAGATTAAGATGATTTTATATAAGTTAGATCGGTGATTTTGGGGTACTTAGTTCCTACAGATCGAGAGTTGTCGGTAAAATGAAGTAGAGTCAGAACTTATGTTTGCCATTGATGCAGAGATGATTACGTTGAGAAGAGCTATGATTAGTTAGTGATTTATTCATAAGCATATTTTCCAACTTATGAGTTTCAAGAACAAAGAGATTAGTTACGAGAGTAGCGCAAGGTTTGTAAACCTATTACATTAGTAAATTCAGTAAAAGGCTATGAAGGGTATGAGCGGATTTAAACAGGTTAAAAGTCGGGGAATGGACGACAGGATTTCTGGAAGGATAAAAGTAAGTGTAGGAAAAAATTAGTAAATAACCAATGGAGACCTGTTATAGTGATTGTACAATTAAATGTGATATGTTAATGGGAAGAATGATTCTATAAGGGGAGGTACCAAAGAATGGGATCAAGGATAGAGTACAAGAATAGTTTAAACATTCAAGGACGAATGTTTCTAAGGGGGGAAGGATGTCACACCCCGTACTTTAGGAGAAGCACTTATCAAATTTGAACATATGTATGTTGAACTATGGCTAAGTTGTTACACCCCGTAGTTTTGTACGTTGAGATTCGTTAGGTGGTGGTTGTTTTAAGTATGGACACTAGAGTTACCTTCAAGAATATATGAGATCATATGCACCTATCTTATAGTTATGAGGGTTTAAGTTCATATAATAAGCTATGGAAGGATTGGAGGACAAGTGAATTAAGGAAATTAAGTTTGTTGGAATTTTGGAGAAAAGATAGGGGAAAATTTTGGGTCGACTTCAAAGAGGTATATCTCCTGGTATATCAGGAGTTTTGAGGTGTCTCAAGAGCCTTAAATGAAATTCGTCGAGTCTAGTTTCCAATGCAACAAACCGTTCGTCAATACGACATCGGAGTAAGGAGTCATGGGCGTTTTAAAACGGACTGCCAGAAGCCCGCGAACCTACGCGAAAATTCTAGAAATCATTTAAAAGCCCACCAATTTCGGCCCATCAACCCCAAACCGAATTGGACTACTATATATACCCCTTAAGTCATCTAAATCATTTAATGTTTCACCATTTTTCATCTCCACACCTCTCTAGAACGTCCCACAACATTCATCCAATTTCCAAAACCTCTCCGAACCTCCCAAATCCTCTAGAACCTTCCTCCAACTTCCACAACATACATGACTATTCCTACAAGTCTATATGACAATTTTGGTAATTTTTATATCATTTTTAGCATAGCACCAAGTCCTAGGAAGTCCTAGAAACTTCTCCAAACATATTCTAACATATTTTCAAGCCTAAACCAAGGATCAAAGTGAATATTAAAGTGGTTAAGGGTTTCCAAGTGAGGTCTGTACTTGTCTCCTCTTCTTGAAAATGTTTGGGTGAGTATTTGTAAGGTGGAGAAACCATGGAATTGAAGTGTTCTCTAATTTTAATGTAAGATTTCATATTAGTTTCATATTTATAAGTTTGTTTGGTAATTATGTTAAGATTTGAGGAGAAGAAATTTGAAGGAAAAGTTCAAAGATGCATTTGATGATATTTTGAGTTGTGAATTTACTTGAGTTATAATTATTAGTATGTTTTGAGCATAATCTTTTTATGAGGGATAATAATGATGTTAAGGAATTGTCGTATACGAGTGTATAAGGGGTTGTATGAAGTTATTGTTATGGATTGATTACGAAAAGAAGTTTTGGGATAGAATGGAGTATAATGGTATTGATAATGATTTTGTTGATGTTAATATTGTTATTGTTGTTGTTGTTTGTTGGTATTGTGATTTCGGGGTAGAGATATAAACAGAAGAGATGCGGCCCGAATTTTGGTAGATTCTAAAAGGGCTTAATTTGAAGACTTAAGATAAGCATATGACAATAAGCCTAACAATAGTATGAATGGTTTTATATGTAGATTTCAAGACAACAAATAGGTTGGAAAGTCGATAAGCGAGCTTCCAGGTATGTTAAGGCTATCCTTTCTTTCATTTTGGCATGATCCCATGATATGAACGAACAAACGAGTAAGCCAACGTCCATATTACTCGACTCTTAGAAGCACTAGGAGTACTTCAGTCTTTGATGTTCCTGTAGCCCTTTTATGATTGTTCCTTGACTTCTTAAGTCCCGAAGGGGTATCCATAGGTCGTATGTTTCCATAATGGTGTCTAAATCCCGAAGGGGACATTCATGAGGTTTCTTTATTCATATGTATTTCGCATTTGATTTTTAAGTCTCGAAGGTGACAAATGAAAAAGGGGAAGAAGTTCCCATTTTGAACTAAAAGTTTCTCCGAAGGGAGTCTTTTGAAGTTTTACAAAAATTATCATGTATCATGATTTTATGGGGAAGGGGAAAGGTCTATGGTGTTATATACCCAAACCACCTGATCAGCTGGTATATGATGATTGAGATGCCCGAAGGGGCTATTATGGTATGATGCCCGACGGGGAAAAGCTCGAAGGAGCGAATGGGTAAAGGTGCATATACATATATACATGTTTTCAAAAGTACATTATGTATATTCATGCTTCCTAGCGGCAGTCGCAGGTACAGGTTGACTCCTACATTCTTCTTATCCTTTGAATGTTGATATGTTGTTTCATTTATGCCATACATACTCGGTACATTATTCGTACTGACGTCCCTTTGGCTGGGGGCGCGGTGTTTCATGCCACACCGGTGCAGACAAATGAGTAGAGGACACTCGCTATAGGATGTTCTCGGGCTATCAGCTAGTTTGGTGAACTCCATTTCTATTCGGAGTATTGCCGAGTCTGAGTACATATGTATATATATGTGTCATATGCATTGTGGGTACGTTGGGGCCCTGTCCCGACCTATGTTATGGTATCTTGGCTCATGTTAAAGACTTTGCAAACAGTGTCCTGTGGATGGTGCGTCGACATGTCGACAGTTGTGTAAGGCGGCCACATAGGTCGACATGTTCACATGCATTGTTTTAAAGATTTTATTGTGACTAAAAGTTTTCTTTGACTAAACGATAAGGAAGAGGTCCCTGACATGATGAAAGAGTTCTATCAAAAAAAATTCATGTTTTACTTGACGGAAGTGTCATTTCATAATTTAAAGGTTCACAAAAAGGTGTGACTTATGAATAGAATTTTAGTATGACACTCAGCCGACTAGGAACTTAGGTGTCAGTCGGGGCCCTTTTGTTTGGGTCGTGCCAAAAGTGGTATCAGAGCAGTTCGTCCTAGGGGTTGTCTGCAAAGTCGTGTCTAGTAGAGTCTTGTTTATGATGTGTTGCGCGCCACATTTTTAAACAGGAGGCTACAGGGCATTTAGGATGGTTACTCCTCTTTCTTGTTCTAGATCGTGCTATAAAGCTAAGTCATAGGATAGAAATCCCTTATTCTAACCTTGAGTGATTTGATTGTTGATAAGCAGTTGGTTGTTCAACCTTGAATGGTATTGGAAAGAATTGAAGGCTGTTATCATAATAGCGCCTGAGGGGTCTCGGGTCTTTATATGCATATATATATATATATATATATATATGTGCAATGCATAAACATGGTAGGAGTACAAGTGACTGTAAAGTCCAAATTGGATCTAAGCCAGACTTTTTGAAGATAACAATATGGAGCATGAATCAAATGGATCATCCCTAACTCTAAGAGTAGAACTTTATGGATGTTATATCCCGTATTTTGTACATTCGGATATCTTAAGATAATCGCGGTAAGTTAAGGGCAAGGCTATTTTCCGGTTTTGTTTTAATAAACAAGTTGTTATTAGTGGTATGGACATATTGGGAAAGGCTAGGGGTAAAAAGGGAAACTTCAAAAGAGGGTTCATGATAAGGCCACCTATGGCTGTGTGGGTCCCACCCATGTCTTGGCCAATTAACTCAAGCCATGAGTGGGGGCATGTGTCCACTTTTTATTTGTATGGGCTAAGTATATATATAAATAAGTGATGGCAAAAACAAGACATATTCATTTTCTTTCACAATTCAAGAAGCTTCAAGAAAAAGGGGAACTATATTCGACCATGTTTGGCCGAATTTGGTGCCTTTGGTGTTGATCAAATAAAATAATTTTCTTCTAGTATTCCAACCAATTGGAAGGCCCTTGTTAACGTGGAGTAGTTGTTGGAGCAAGCAAAGCATTCATTTGTGCAATTCACAACCCTAGCCAAGTTGAGAAGTTAAAGGGTAAAGGTAAGGTTTAATCTCCTTTTCTATGTGTTAGGGATGATTTGTGAGTGTTGTAGTATGTAGAAGTGGATGAAATTCATGAAATATGTGTGTGTGGGTTGTGGCCGTGTAGGGGCTGCCTTGGTAAGATGTGATGAATTGATTTTATTTAATATCTTTGGTTGTTGTTGTTGTGGATTCCATGATGAAAATGAAGGTTTGATGGCTTAAAATGAAGTTGTAATCGTTGTGGGCTGTTGTAGAAGTTAATGTGACGTTAGTATGGTTTCTTATATTTGTATGAAAGATGTTGTTAACGTGTGCTTGTTGGTATAATTCATGAACTTGGAAGCGGGGAATGTGTTGTTGTTGTTCTTATTGAGTTTGGAAGATTGTGAGTTGGATTGCTGTGGTTAATTTGAATGTAAATGAAATGTCGTTGAATTATGTAGAAAGGGTTGCTAACGTTAGAATGCATTTTGAATTAATTGTTGAAGTTGAAAATATGATTGTTGGTATTTTTGTTGATGATTTGGCCGAGTTGAATTCTCGGGGTTGGTTGAATTTACAGGGGAAATGCTGCCCGAATTTTTGTAGGTGAATTGCTAGCTTAGAATCGGATTCCTAAATACCTATAGCTAATGTTTGCTATCTTCTGACGTTGTTGTAGATATTGGGAAAATCGAGACTTAAGTTCAGATTAGCTTAGGAAGCCGGCAAGGTATGTAAGGCTTACCCTTTCTTTCTTTTGACATGTCCTAGAGCTAAGTAAGGTATGACACGCATCTTGGGGTAACTCTATTCTTTAACTCTGAGCTTGTTTACGATTCTTATTCACTTCTTGACACGAGCATACTTGTTATAGTCCAGCCTATTGTATGATTGAATAACGAGCAAAGCATAAAAAGCCCCTATTCCAAAAAGGGTTCTATAAGGATTAATGTCCCTAACTTTCATAGGCGGTCTCGGATTGCTCTGAAACGTTTATAGAGGTTTCTGTAATGAATAACATCCATAACTTTCTTATGCTAACTCGGATTGACTCGAAACGTATTTACGATCCTTCAAGTGTCGATTAGTGTACTTACCTATTGAGTCCTAAAAATTGATTTATATGCATGTGGTTTCTCACTACTCTGCTAGTGCATGCTGTCATTACTTCCTTCACTGAGTCCTGGGCCAGGACACGTTCTCGTGCGTATTTTACTGCATTGTTCACCGAGTCGCTCACTAGAGGGCCGGGACATGTTATATGTATATGTATATGATGACATGATGACATGATGACATGATGATATGATGATATGGGGATGGCGGCCAGGACGGCATGTGATGACTCTATTCACCGAGTCCCTCACTAGATGGCCGGGACACGTTATATATATATATGATATATGATGTTGGCATGCATGACTTTATTCACCGAGTCCCTCACTAGAGGGTCGGGACACGTTATATATATATATGATATATGATGTTGATATGCATGATTTTCATTTCACAAGGCAAGTGTATTGATGTTTTTAAAAGTCATACTTGTTTCTGGTAAATCTCTATTCTAGTTATGCTCCTCTTTATTGTATTTTATGCCTTACATACTCAGTACATTGCTCGTACTGACGTCCCTTCTTGTGGACGCTGCGTTTCATGCCACGCAGCTGTATACAGATGAGTAGAGGACATTGATAGGAGATGTACCGGCTGGATTGGCGAGCTCCATGCTATGGTATCTTGATTGATGTTAGAGACTTTGCAGACGGAGTCACGTATATAGGATGTCAGTCTTGTAAGCGGCTCTGCAAGCCGATGTACCATTATGCATTATGTTACAGATTCCATATGATTACAGATTTTACTTGACTTGAGATCGACGAAAAGAATGGTTTTGACAAGTTTTTATTATGCATTTAATTTCATAACTTAAGAGTCCAGTGAGGTTATGAACATAACGAGAACTAATGGGGTTCGCTCGGCTCTGAGTATGCGGTCGGGTGCCCATCATGCCCTATCAAGATTAGGGTGTGACAAATTGGTATCAGAGTAGTTCGTCCTAGGGGTTGTCTGCAATGTTGTGTCCAGTAGGGTCCTGTTTATGAGTGTGAAGCCGGCCACACTTATAAACAGGAGGTTGCAGGGCATTTAGGAATTATTGACCTTCTTTCTGTCTTAGATCGTGCGATAGAGCCAATTCATAGGAAATGAGATTCCTTGCACTATCCTTTGATCTCAGCAGAAGCACAGTATCGACGGAAGAAGGTGAGTGATGATATGGAAAGTCACAGGGGTAAGTTTTGATGTTTTCATTTTTTTACTAGAAATTGGGAGCCCTGGGTAGCTGGGGTATGTCGTATATATATATGCCCTGTGAGGCATTGCTGGTAATTGCTGCAAGCAGGTTTTGGATAGTAAGAATTGTAAAGGAGACTCATCCAGGATTGTTCAAAATCAGGTCATTTAGTTTGGTACACCTAACAGGAAGAAGCGTGGAAAGCAAATATCGTAAATAGACAATAAGTGGGATGCGTTGTTTTAGAGGAGTTATGGACTTGGCATGGTATGAAGAATAATTGTGAGAAAGAAGATTAGCAGTCCGAAGGATTAAAATGGGTTACATTTGAGGTTAATAGGAGCAAGGTTCATTGGGGGATTCAGGGAAAGTCGACAAATGAGTTCTGATGTAGAATATTATATAAGAGTGGCAAGCGGAAGTCCAAAGAGGTGGATAATCGAGTATTTATAAGTAACGGCGACGAAGGTGTGTTCGCTACCATCGGGAATCTAGAAATCTAGGACGAAAGGTAGTCATACACATAGGTGAAAGGTGAATATTGAGGATTGAAAAGGTTAAAATAGTAATCGTTAAAGGAGGGAGATGTGTTACGCGAATGTTTTGGAATCTGTTAAGACTTCAACTTGTTCCAGATTATGCGGTGAAGGTCATGCGGTGAGGTGGATGCGATTATATCAGCATCAATACACCGAATTTCATCGAAGTTTCAAGGTTAAGCGTTCTAAGGTGAGAGAAATATTAGGATGGGTGACCCCCCTGGGAAGTGTACTAAAAGTCCTATAGATTTAGACATAAGAGGCAAATGGGAAGCTAGAGTAGCCTAAGGGAAATTAGAGTATACGGAATGGTTGGAAACCTTAAGAGGTCGTGTAGGACGAGGCAGACTAGACTGGTGAAGAGAAAGAGAGTGCATCACAGCTCTGGAATTAGGATGAGGTTGAATAGCATTTGAAAATATTTTGTAAGCGAGATGGAAGTAAATATATATATATATATATATATATATATATATGTATGTATGTATGTATGCATATGGTATCCTATTTATGACTATATCGATAGGCATGTGTATCCCAGCAACCGGTGTTACGGTATTGAAGGCATTGATCGAATAGGGTGATAAAGTTCAAGTGACAAAATAACATTACCAGGTAGGCTGATGTTATCATCATCACAGGCGAGAACTGCAAAGTCCTAAGGTAATGACATCTGGAAAAAGGGGAAAGTGAGTATAAGGAAGCTAAGGAGATCAAATGTCGAAAAAAAGTGAAAAGTAAGAAACATCAGTGAGCGAAGCCTCCGAGAGGAACGACAGGCAAAGCACGAGACTTTTTGGAAAAAAAAAATCGAAAGTGGGCATGTGAAACGGATAAATGTGTAGTCACATTGACACGGTTGCCTCGGACATGGAGAAGCCCTCCAAAAAGATGACTTAAGTATAGAACGGATTTGCGCGTTTAAAGGAATATTTCACGAACTTCAGAACTCATACTGCAAATAATAAGAGAAGAAAGGTGCTCGAGGAGGAAGAAACCCAAGGAAGGTTAAGGATGAAAGTAGGAAAGGTATACTAATGGGTTGGTCGAAGGAAGAGGAGAGCATTTAGGCGTAGAGTAACTGGAGATCTTTAACCATGAGAGTAAGAAGGATACTTTAACGAATTAGCGGTAGGAAACCGATTACTCACCGAGATGAGAACAAAGAGGATGAGATGACACGATTGATTAGAAAATTAATGGCATAGAATGAGAATTCATGTGTAGACCGAGGGATTTGAACTTAGAGGAAATGGAATAGAAAGACAAAGAGTAAGGTATAATCGAAGACTTCATAAAGGACATGGTGAATCTCGGTGTCCCCATTAACTTGTAGGTCCGGAAAACCGTTAGTCATAAAAGGACAGAGGCGTGAAAAGACGAAAGAGGAGGCATCGGAATTGGATACCCTTATGAGTATTCCAATTGAACACAAGAGTGTGACTACCAAAAAGGATAAATAACGCAGACCATACGATGACGGAACCCCGGCCTTAAGAAGATAGTGAAGGGTGGTAGATAATTATCGAAGACGATGAGTACTCGAAGACTATTGGTGTATAAGGATCTCCTTAATAAGGGGGGAAGAACATATTATATTAGACTTAAAAGGAATCACGACATTTTCAAGCTCTAGAAGAGGAGATTTATTATCTCGGGGCCAGAGTTCAAAACATATCGGCACATCAGGAGGATACCTGAAAGAAGTAAAAACGAATTGACAATGAGTGTACCATGAGGCAGACATAAGGGGAAAGTATGGAAGACACCTTAAGAGAATGTCCCATGCCGACATGAGCTACGATGTTTCTAGATCATGGGTTGAATCCCCCGTATCGAGCAAAATTGCGCAGTACCTAAGTATTCAGCGACGTGTTCTAAAGGGTAATAAAGAGAGAAAGAAAAGGCTACAAGCTAAGTTCACAAAGGATAATGGAGAGGATGACAAAATTCAAAGGATATTTCGGATGACAACGACTATTATAACAAAAGTACCAACGATTGGTAGTCTGGAAATTTTTTGAAGGAAAGAAAGAACGCTGCTCCTATGAATGGAAATAAAAGAGTTCACCGGATATTAAAAAAAAATAGTTCATGGACCATTAATTATATGGAACACGAGAGTATACGCTATGGAGTTATATGAACCATCAATGTGAAGCTATGCCCAATTATAATTGTAAGAAGTCCACACCGAAGAGCCAACAAGGAATAACGATTAACGAAACTTCGCCAATACAAGGAAATCAAAGACAAGTATACTTGTGTCGAGAGATGTAAGGGAAGGAAGTAAAGAAAAAGTTGTAGCAAGAGTTCAAAGATGTTGCGAGCTAAGAAATTAATTGAACTCGGATCATAAGTTGCCATAAGTGTGACTGGACTGCGAAGGATAACAAATGGCGAAGAAACATTACGTATATACGTTTTTGGATATTGATATAACTGTCCTTGGGAAGGAACATAACCATTATGCTCATTAGAGACAAAGTCATGATTGGATAAATATTTAGAATGTAAGATTGAAAGGGATAGTGACAAAGACGTAAAGGAACAGGGAGTCGAACTAATGAACTACAGGAAGTCGATGCAGTGTACGTCTAAGATCAACAGGTATAAAAAGGACAGCCCGAGATGGTACCGAAGAGATAAACACAAAGAGTATACTGTATATAAGCAAGGTAATTGCCCACTAGCAAGGAAACAAGGAGTGAGGAAAAGAGAATACTTAAAGGCCGGTGAATAGTTATAGCATGGTAAGCAAGACCACAATACTGTAGAACAAACGAGAGCGAGGTGATAGTTAATTTCCGACCATGTACATGAGGACAAAGAAGTGGAAGAAACTGACTGGGAGCAATGAAAGAGTTAAGGAAGGATGTTACACCCTGGAAAATTTCGCGTTATCAAGACTGTGGACGGCTTAGTATGAGCTCAAGAGAGAGCAGAGTTATACAAGTATTAGGGATGAAGATTATATTACATGAGCATAAGGACATATACATGACATTTGGAGATCATTTCAAGAAGGATTGAGTACCCAGGTAAGTCTTAGTACCGCATTCCACCCGCAGTCTGACGGACAGGCCGAGCGTACTATTCAGACGCTAGAAGATATGTTGCGGGCCTGTGTTATTGACTTCAAGGGTAGCTGGGATGATCATTTACCACTTATTAAGTTTGCTTATAATAATAGTTACCATTCTGTCATCCAGATGGCGCTATATGAGGCCCTGTATGGCAGGAAGTGCAGGTCACCGATCGGTTGGTTCGATATTGGCGAAACTAAGTTAATCGGCCCAAATATAATTTAGCAGGCGGTTGATAAAGTGAAACTCATTCAGGAACGGTTACTGGAGGCCCAGAGTCGACAGAAATCATATGCCAATAATCGACGTCGACACTTAGAGTTCCAGGTTGGTGATTGGGTATTTCTGAAAGTGTCACCCATGAAGGGTATAATGAGATTCGGCAGGAAGGAAAAGCTCAGTCCGAGGTACATTGGACCTTATCAAATTGTCCGTAGGGTTGGCAAGGTCGCCTATGAATTAGAGTTACCACCTGATTTAGAAGCAGTGCATCCAGTCCTCCACGTGTCCATGCTTCGTAAATACATTAGGGACCCTTCCAGAGTGTTTCCCATAGATGATATCCAGGTGACAGAAGAGCTATCCTACGAGGAACAGCCTATAGCCATACTGGATCGTCAGGTGAGAAGGCTACGTACCAAAGACATGGCTTCTGTTAAGGTATTGTGGTGAAATAATAACAGAGAGGAGATGACCTGGGAAGCCGAGGAAGAGATGAAGAAGAAGTATCCCTATTTATTTCCTATGTCTACAGGTAATCTAAATTTCTAAAGTGGCTATGTTGATTGATGAATGAGCTGCATGTGATAGTTGTAAAAGAAATTTCCCCGGAGTATTATAAGACCCCATAAGTGTCACGACCCAGCTGGGGGCCGCGACGGGTGCCCGGGGCTAACCACCGAGCACCGCTCGCTCTACTACTCACCTTACTCGATTAATGCCCTTTTTATTTCTTTTAACTCAACCACGGAAAAGTCATAGTTTATAGGGAAACGTAAATACTTTTATATATATATATATATTTAGTATATCAAAATAATAAGTACACTTATACATGAAAAATGTGACACCATACTACCCACACTGCGCATCTACGAGCCTCTACTGACATATTGTACATATAGACGGAACAAGACTCCGTCGTGCCCAAAATGTATATACACCAAAGGAATAATCATAAGCACCTCCGAACAATGGAGTGCTTTCAGTCTGCTGTCAGCTCCTAAGAATCTGGATCAAGCTCGCCTCCCTGTCTACCTGTGGGCATGAACACAGCGTCCAAAGAAAATGGACGTCAGTACGAATATTGTACTGAGTATGAGAGGCATAAATAAGGAAGAAAGACATTAATAGTATAATGAGAACATCAATGTGAAACATCTGGACCCGACTGACATTCATAAATGAAATAATGCATGCTGTCTTACTCATACTTATCATCATAACATGTATGCATCATATGCAAGCTGCCCGTCTATATCAGAACGGTGTGATAATCAATAACATTAGCCCGCGTCTAGGCCTCCCGCGTCCGGGGTACCATCTCATGCCGCCCACTAGTGGCGTCTGCCCATGCCAGAAGGTCATGGTGTATCCGTATAGCTGCCCGCCTCAGCGGTGACTGCCTGGCCAACTAGGCCCGGTGTGAAATGCTCATGCCATGCTTATCATAAAATAATCATAATAATGTGCTCATTATAACATACTTATCTTATCATAGTACCTGCATAAGACTCGAGATTGACTTTACTCTATCGGGGTGACGTAAGGTCGTGATCCCCCGATTACATTATGGAGCAATCATGGACATTCTGCCTCACCGTGAAAGAACTAACACATAAGGTGAGTGTAGGCAATGAATAACATCATCATCATTCTAGCATCATCATATCGTGTCACTTATCTCATATAAGCATTTATGGAAGTAGGCTTTTAACTTTTCGGAATATAGGAACTCATGAAGAAGATAGGGATTCGAGTTATAAGATTCATGCCGTTAGAAGGAAAGGACTAGCCTCACATACCTTGTCGCTTAGCTACGTTATTGATCCCTTGTCTTTCTTCAAGGTCACGTCGTTACCTTCACGAGAGAATTGGACTAACATTAGTTAATCGACTTAAGAGAATACGTCACTATTTCTAGAGAAAATTAGGCAGCACTTCCTTTATTTGTACTACTTTTCCCATCGTCTATATCAATTCCCAATGTTCACCACAACATCCACAATATTACAACCAACAACCATCATTTATATCTATTCACCATATTTCACTATTTCCCTCCAAGTTTCCCACATTTATCCGTATAGCTCATTATTGTGTTCTCGCACCTTTAATACTTGTTTCATGATATAAACATCATTAATATCGTATTCGTAATCCTAACACTTCAACATTCATGATTCAATCCCACTATCATCCAATGATGACACTATTCATCCATTCAAGACCCATTTTCTATGTCTTTCTACCATTCAAGCTTCCTAGCCTCCAAATACCTTAAATAACATGATAAAGTCATGAAACATACCTTAGATAATAGTTGAACAAGTCTTGCGTTGGAATGCTTCACTTTGGCCAAACCCTAGTTCCACCCTCTATGGAATTTCTTGCCTTAAATGATCCTTTTGATGTGTTCTTACACTAGGTTTTTGTGGATTGATGATATTTATCCTAAATTTCTACTTGAGGTCTTGTTTTGGAAGAGTATGGAATGTTCTAGAGAGAGAGAGAGGGTCGTGGAGTGAGAAGAGGAAATGAGAAAATGAAACTTGGATCATATTTTTATAAAATGCAAATCAGTCCCGATGCCATTTTACGGTCCATTATACGGTCCGTATAATTGATCGTAAAACTGATCCAGTGGCCACTCTTCTCTGTGTCAACTTGACGGTTCATCTTACGGACCGTCAAACCATTTTACGGTCCGTATAACCTACCGTAAAACTCACCCTTCAGCAGTCTCTTCTGTGACACTTCTGCGGTTCATTATACAGCCGTAAAACCCTTTTACGGTCCGTATAGTTGACCGTATGACCCACCAGTTCACTGAATCTCATTTTCTTCACTTCGTTTCATCTCCGATCCTTATGGAACCTTCTTAACAATTGTTCAACACTTCGATACCAATCTACAGGACGTTATCACTCGTCTCCGAAACACCACATACACTATGTACTTTGCTAGCCTACTCACTGTACACTAACGGAAAAATTTCCGAGGTGTAACATTCTTCCCCCCTTTTGGAACATTCGTCGTCGAATGTTAAACACTCGAGATTCTACAAAAATTTCGCCAGAGTTTCCTCTTTAATCTGGCACTACTAACCTATCACAGCAACCCAAAATATCATTGCCTCACAGGGCTACATCACAATATCAATACATCTATGGCCACACACGACCAAAAACATAAAAAACAATAAAGCATACATACCTTATCTCGTCGACGTTTCATCTTGAATCTCTTCCGGGGATTGGAACAAATGGGGGTACATAGATTTCATCTTCTCCTCTGCTTACCAAGTCATTTCTTCCCAATTGTTGTTCCGCTATAGAATTTTGACTGAAGCAACCTCTTTATTCCGAAGCCTTCGTACTTTTCTATCTAAAATAGCAATAGGCACTTCTTTGTATGTTAGCTTCTCCGTCACTTGCACATCGTCAACCGGAACTATTCTTGTTGGGTCTCTGATACACTTGCGGAGCATAGAAACATGAAAGACTGGGTGAACTCCTTCAAGCTCTGAGGGTAAGTCCAGTTCATATGCCACGTGACCCACTTTACGGACAACCCTATAAGGTCCAATATACCTTGGGCTCAACTTTCCTTTCTTGCCAAATCTCATCACTCCCTTCATCGGTGATACTTTTAGGAACACCCAATCGCCAACTTGAAATTCCAAGTCTCGTCGGCGATTGTCTGCATAAGACTTTTGGCGGCTTTGGGCTGTTAGCAATCGATCTCGGATCACCTTAACCTTTTCTACCGCTTGCTGAATCAATTCGGGGCCTATCAATTGTGCTTCTCCTGTTTCAAACCATCCAACTGGAGATCTACATTTCCTTCCATATAAGGCCTGGTATGGAGCCATTTGAAGGCTGGAACGATAGCTATTGTTGTATGCAAATTCAATTAGCGGTAAGTGATCATCCCAGCTTCCACCGAAATCCAGCACACATGCTCGCAGCATATCCTCTAAGGTCTGAATAGTGTGCTCGGCTTGTCCATCAGTTTGCGGGTGAAATGTCGTACTAAGCTTTACTTGAGTGCCTAGACCTTCTTGAAAAGACTTCCAAAACTTGGCTGTAAACTGTACCCCTCTGTCTGTGATAATGGCCAAAGGAATTCCATGAAGTCACACAATTTCCTTGAGATATAACCTCGCATAATCTTCGGCTAAGTAGGTAATCCTAACTGGGAGAAAATGGGCTGCTTTTGTCAATCTATCCACAATCACCCATATAGAATCATACTTCCCTCGTGAACGGGGTAATCCCACAACAAAATCCATGTTAATGATTTCCCATTTCCACGTAGGAATTTCCATTTCTTGCAATAAACCTCCTGGCTTTTGATGCTCGACCTTTACTTGCTGGCAATTCGGACATTGTGCCACAAATTCTGCTATGTCTCGCTTCATGCCATCCCACCAATATATCAATTTAAGATCATGGTACATCTTGGTTGCACCTGGATGAATAGAATACCGGGAATAATGTGCTTCCTCTAAAATCCGTCGGCGCAAATTTTCCACATCCGGTACACATAGCCTGTCCCGATATCTAAGAATCCCATCTATGGAAACTTCAAATGGAGACTTTTCCTTTTCATGAGATAGATCTCGGTAGCGGCTTAACTGGGAATCTTCGTATTGCCGTTCCTTCACTTCCATATTCAAAGATGAAACTGTGGGGTCATTGATGCCGATATGTGCATCACCCAAATCAATTGCACGTACGCCAAGACTTGCTAGTCGATGGAGCTCACGAACCATTTCTCGCTTTTCCGGAGGAAATTCACACAAACTACCCATCGACCGACGGCTAAGTGCATCGGCTACCACATTTGCCTTTCCGGGGTCGTATAAAATATTCACATCATAATCCTTCAGTAACGCTAACCATCGCCTCTGCCGCAGATTCAACTCCTTCTGTTTGAAAATATATTGAATACTTTTGTGATCCATGTAGATGTCAACACGTACACCATACAAATAATGTCTCCATATCTTCAAGGCATGAATAACCGCAGCCAATTCGAGATCATGAGTTGGATAATTATTTTCATGCTTCCGTAACTGTCTCGAAGCATATGCAATAACTTTACCATGCTGCATCAATACGCATCCTAATCCGACGCCGGAAGCGTCACAATACACAACATAGCCGTCCGATCCTTCTGGAAGAGTTAAGACCGGAGCTGAGGTCAACCTGTCCTTTAACTCTTGGAAGCTACGCTCACAAGCATCATTCCATTGGAATTTGGCTGACTTTTGGGTTAGCTTTGTCAATGGGGCTGAAATAGATGAGAAGCCCTCTACAAATCTTCTATAATATCCTGGTAAACCAAGAAAACTACGAACTTCCGTAGGTGTTGTAGGTCTTGGCCAAGTCTTCACGGCTTCTATTTTCTGAGTGTCAACTCGAATGCCGTCATCCGAAATAACATGACCCAGGAATGCCACAGAATTAAGCCAAAACTCGCACTTGGAAAACTTTGCATATAATTCCCGAGCTCGAAAAACGCCAAGAAAAATTCTTAAATGATCTGCATGGTCCGATTCTGTGCGAGAATACACCAGAATATCATCGATAAATACTATCACAAAGAGATCCAAGAATGGCCTGAACACATTATTCATTAAATTCATGAACACCGCCGGGGTATTCGTCAACCCAAATGACATTACTCGGAACTCGTAGTGCCCATACCTCGTCCTGAAAGTTGTTTTGGGGATATCTTCTTCTTTAACCCTCACTTGATGATAGCCCGATCTCAACTCTATTTTAGAAAACCACTTGGCACCCTGTAGTTGATCAAATAAATCATCAATCCTTGGGAGAGGATATTTGTTCTTTATCGTCACCTTGTTCAACTGCCTATAATCAATGCACATTCGTAGGGACCCATCTTTCTTTCTCACAAACATGACTGGTGCTCCCCATGGTGATGAACTGGGCCTAATGAAACCCTTCTCAAGCAAGTCTTTCAACTGTGCCTTTAGCTCTTTTAATTCTGCTGGGGCCATCCGATAAGGAGGAATAGAAATGGGCTTGGTGCCCGGCAATACATCGATGGAAAAATCAATTTCCCTGGTAGTTCATCTGGAAATACATCTGGAAATACATCTGGGAATTCGCTCACTACCGGAACTGATTGAAAAGCTAGTGGCTTTGCCTTGGTATCATGAACTCGAACTAGGTGACAAATATAACCCTTAGCTATCATCTTCCTTGCCTTAAGGTAGGAAATAAACCTACCCTTTGGAGAAGCTGTATTACCCTTCCATTCAAGTACGGGCTCTCCCGGAAATTGGGATCGAACTACTTTTGTCCGGCAACAAACATTAGTATAGCACGATGCCAACCAATCCATACCCATAATTACATCAAAATCTATCATCTCAAGTTCAATTAGATCAGCTTTTGTCTGACGATCACATATAACAACTACACAATTCTTATATACTTGTCTCGCTATCACGGGATCACCAACCGGAGTGAACACCTGAAAAGGTTTAATTGGCTCGGGTCTCACCCCAATACAATCAGCAATATACGGAGTAATATATGAGAAAGTAGAGCCCTGATCAATCAGAGCATATACATCACGGGAAAATATAGCCAATGTACCTGTGACAACATCTGGGGAGGACTTAAGATCCTGCCGCCCAGCTAGAGCATATACGCGGGGCTGGATAGCACCTGAAGTAGATGCTCCCCCTCTGCCTCTACCTCTACCTGCTGAAGTCTGGGGAATCTGTGCTGTCAGGCGTACCGAATAAGAACCCGCTGCTGAACCTGTAGGCTGAGTCCCAGCCCCATCTATTGCTGAAGGACAGTCTCTCATCATATGACCAACTTACCCGCACGCATAACAAGCATCCGAACCCTGACGACACTGTCCGGAATGCAATTTGCCGCACTGGCTGCACCGCGGTACTGGAGGTCCCCTCTGACTAGAATCTCCCCTAAACTGAGAATCTGGGGCCCTCGAACTATGGCCCTGTCCCGACTGGAAAAACGGTCAAACCTCCTGTCTGAGAATCTGTGAGGCACACTGGTCGCTGACTGACCTGAGTGCCTAGAATGCATCTGTCTCGGTCCCCCTCTATGCTCACTGCTCATTCCCATAGATCTAGCCCTCTTACCTTGTCTCCGATCATTATCGCGATCACTCCTCTGCTGCTGTTGTCGTTTCTCAAGATTCTGAGCATGAGCCTGTATCTGGGAAATATCCATCCCATCTTGCAAGGAGGCCATCAAAGAATCTCTGAACAGATGTGGCCCCAGACCACTCACAAATCTATAGACCCGGTCTCCCATGTCGGCCACCATAGTTTGAGCGTACCTGGCCAATGAATTGAACTGCATACTATACTCTCGGGCACTCATGCTTCCTTGCTTTAAATTGAAGAACCTGTCCGCTCTAGCTCGGCGGACCTCGGGTGGCAAGTAATGACGAATAAAGGCATCCACAAATTCTTGCCAAACGGGAGGTGGTGCATTCTCTCCTCTTGATGCCATCCAATTTTTGTACCATAACACCGCCACATCGCGGAGTCTATAAGAGGCCAACTCTACGGATTCGGTCTCGGAGGCATGAATAATCTTTAAGGTCCTCAACATTTCATTAATGAAGTTTTGCGGATCTTCATCCGGCTTCGACCCAAAGAATTTCGGGGGATTTAAGGTCATAAAATCACGGGCTCTTGTACTAGCTGAACGATCACTTGGGCCTGCATTTTGTCGTTGTGCCTGAGCGGCAACCAATTGTGTCAATAAATGTATGACCTCGGATACTTGTTGACCCGAAGCACCCGGTGGAGGAATCGGAGCTGAGGCTCCTCCTTGCTCTTCTACATCGGGCACGGCCTCATTTTGCAATTCACCTTCCTCTACATTCAGCGGAAGCTCTTGTTCTGCCCGCCTTTTTGTCGTAGCCTTGCCCTTCTGGGCGGCGGTAGCTTTTCCTTTTGGCGGCATTTTTCCTGAAACCATAACACACTTTTAGGAAGGATGTAATCTTAGGCACGGCTCTATCGCACGATCTCATGAGAAGAAGGATGGTCATTTTCCTAAATGTCCTGTAGCCTCTTGTTTATTAGCGTGGCGCGCAACACACCATAAATAAGACTCTACTAGACATGGCTCGTAGATACTTCCTAGAACGAACTGCTCTGATATCACTTTTGTCACGACCCAGTTGGGGGCCGCGACGGGTACCCGGGGCTAACCACCGAGCACCGCTCGCTGTACTACTCACCTTACTCGATTAATGCCCTTTTTATTTCTTTTAACTCAAGCACGGAAAAGTCATAGTTTATAGGGAAACGTAAATACTTTTATAAATATATATTTAGTATATCAAAATAATAAGTACACATATACATGAAAAATGTGAGACCATACTACCCACACTGCGCATCTACGAGCCTCTACTGACATATTGTACATATAGACGGAACAATACTCCATCATGCCCAAAATGTATATACACCAAAGGAATAATCATAAGCACCTCTGAACAATGGAGTGCTTTCAGTCCGCTGTCAGCTCCTAAGAATCTGGATCAAGCTCGCCTCCCTGTCTACCTGTGGGCATGAACACAGCGTCCAAAGAAAATGGACGTCAGTACGAATATTGTACTGAGTATGAGAGGCATAAATAATGAAGAAAGACATTAATAGTATAATGAGAACATCAATGTGAAACATCTGGACCCGACTGACATTCATAAATGAAATAATGCATGTTGTCTTACTCATACTTATCATCATAACATGTATGCATCATATGCAAGCTGCCCGTCTATATCGGAACGGTGTGATAATCAATAACATTAGCCCGCGTCTAGGCCTCCCGCGTCCGGGGTACCATCTCATGCCGCCCACTAGTGGTGTCTGCCCATGCCAGAAGGTCATGGTGTATCTGTATAGCTGCCCGCCTCAGCGGTGACTGCCCGGCCAACTAGGCCCGGTGTGAAATGCTCATGCCGTGCTTATCATAAAATAATCATAATAATGTGCTCATTATAACATACTTATCTTATCATAGTACCTGCATAAGACTCGAGATTGACTTTACTTTATCGGGGTGACGTAAGGTCGTGATCCCCCGATTACATTATGGAGCAATCATGGACATTCTGCCTCACCTTGAAAGAACTAGCACATAAGGTGAGTGTAGGCAATGAATAACATAATCATCATTCTAGCATCATCATATCGTGTCTCTTATCTCATATAAGCATTTATGGAAGTAGGCTTTTAACTTTTCGGAATATAGGAACTCATGAAGAAGATAGGGATTCGAGTTATAAGATTCATGTCGTTAGAAGGAAAGGACTAGCCTCACATACCTTGTCGCTTAGCTACGTTATCGATCCCTTGTCTTCCTTCAAGGTCACGTTGTTACCTTCACGAGAGAATTGGACTAACATTAGTTAATCGACTTAAGAGAATACGTTACTATTTCTAGAGAAAATTGGGCAGCACTTCCTTTATTTGTACTACTTTTCCCATCGTCTATATCAATTCCCAATGTTCACCACAACATCCACAATATTACAGCCAACAACAATCATTTATATCTATTCACCATATTTCACCATTTGCCTCCAATTTTCCCACATTTATCCGTATAGCTCATTATTGTGTTCTCGCACCTTTAATACTTGTTTCATGATATAAACATCACTAATATCGTATTCGTAATCCTAACACTTCAACATTCATGATTCATGTCACACCCTAATCTCCCTAGGGTGTGATGGGCACCCGACCCTTACTTAGGGCCGAGCGAACCCTCAAACCCTTAGTGCACACATAATCTTCTTAGACTTTTAAATCAAATAAAGATGAAATACATAGTACAACTTTCAGAAATATTCTTTTTCATCGTTATTCTCAAATCAAACAAAATCTTTAATCCTGTAGAATTTATCACATAACACAGAATGACATATCGGCTGATGGAGCTGCTTACAAAACTAACATTCTATATCTGCGACTCTGTCTGCAAAGTCTCTAACATTAATCAGAAATCATAGCACATATACTCTGACTCGGCAGCACTCCAGGAGTAAATGGAGCTTGCCAACGCCGCTGGAACATCTTCTATAATGGCTTCTACTCATCTGGGTGTACTTGCGCGGCATGAAATGCAGCCCCCGAAGAAAAGGGGGTCAGTACGGAATATGTACTGAGTATGTAAAGCATGGAATACAGAAAACAGAACCATAATCAAAACAAGCAGTACAAAAGTAAGTACATTTTCAGAATACCAATTTGCATATTTTTCAGAGTGCAAATCGTGTATACCGATGTCATTTGTCAGAAGAAGTACAGAAAATAAGTAGATCATCCAGAGTGCCAAAATGCTTACTTTCCAAACACAGACCATGTGTGCCAACATCGTATGTCATCATATACATATACATATAACTGATTCATATGTAATATAATAGTGCCGAGTAACGTACGGCCCGATCCATATATAACATATTAGTGTCGAGGAACGTTCGGCCCGATCCATAAACATATTGCTGCGGAACGTGCAGCCCGATCCATAAATATATTGCTGCGGAATGTGCAGCCCGATCCATATACATATGTTATATTGTTGCGGAACGTGCAGCAGGTTAGTGCAGATAATAAGCACGATATGCAGAGTAATAATAAGCACGATATGCAGAGTAATAAAAACAACTTACTGGAAAGACGAATCATGCATGCCAGGAACGGTATCCGGCCCTTGCGGGACCTGGGGAATGTGGCGCCACCCTGCCTTTGGCGCCACACACATCATACTCCAGAAGATTTTCTCCGTAATCTCCGTCACACATCATAATATCACATCATAAGATCAGAATATACATATACACATATATGGTTCGGCGAACCATGAACACATCATAACACCGTAACACATCATACTCCGGAATATATATATGGCACCCGGCCCTCAAGCAAGGGACCCGGCGAACCATGCGCACGATATATATCGGCCGGGGACTCGGCGAAAAAGGTAATGGCACATGCACGAGCAAAGTAGTGAGAAACTATATGCATATAAAGCAAGACTCGATAGATAAGTATACTTACCAACACCTGAAGGCTCAGAAACAAGTTTCGGGTCAATCCGACTCAGTATAAGAAAGTTATGAGTGTTTGAAGTACAGAACCTTCTACGAACATTTTAGAAGATATTTTTTTGGAAAATCAAAGCAACAATCATATCAAGTATCTTTCGGGTATCGTTATGGATCGAATCAAATAGAGTTTTTGGAACCATACGTACATATCAAAATATATCAAAGACTCAATGGAATAATCGAACGTACTAGCATTTGAAGATCAAAACCTTAGTCATATCAATTATCTTTCGAATGCCATTTGGAAACATATCAAACGAACTTCGGACATCATAGATACGCATCAAAACCATATGAAAAAACTTATGGAAGTCAAGAATATTAGCCATCCTAGTGGCTCTAAGAATAGGAAATTTCTGTGAAATCATACATATACGTCATTTGCTCGTTTCATAAAGATCATGCCAAAAGAAAGAAAGGGTAAGCCTTACATACCTTGTCTGCCTCCTTAGCTAATCCGAACTTAAGTCTTGGCCTTTCCAAAATCTATAACAATATTAGTGAGTAACAACATTAGATGTAGATGTCCAAGAACCTTATCCTGAACTAACACTTTGTCTACAGAAATTTCGGCAGCATTTCCCCTGTAAATACAACAACCCCCAGAATTCAACTCGGCTAAATTTATCAACAACCATACCAACAATTATTTCGACAATAACAACAATCAATTTGAAACATATTCCAACATTAGTAACCCGCTTTAACATAATTCAACGGCATTCCGTTTACATTCACTTTAACTACATACAATCAAACCAACGCCATTACTCGCATACTCCAACACTAATCCAAAGTCATTTAAACAGGCTCAAGAACATTTCAAACAATCTGCACAACATTCAAACAATCCAACCAAGACTCCATTCCACCTGAAGCCTTCCAAATGCAACAAAAGCAACAACAATACATTTTCTTCTTTCAAATTCATGGACTATACCAACAATTCACATGCTAGCAACATTATTTTCCATAATTACAAGAAGTGATATTATAGTAACTTTAGCTTCTAAAACAACTCTCCAACACTTACAACTTCAACTAGAATCATCAAGCTTTCATTATCAATATAGAATCCACAACAACAACAACCAAAACACTAGATAAAATAATTGAGTCATTATTTCTACACACACACACATACACACGGCCACCATACATACATCCATATTTTCATGAATTTTATGCATTTCTACATACTACAACATACACAACCATCCATAACATATAAAAGAAGATTAATTCTTACATTTTTCCCTTGATTTCCCTTTTGTCTAGAATTATGAACTTGCAACAAAGAGAGGTTTTCTTGCTCCAACAATTATACCACGTTAAAGAGGACCTTTGAATTAGTAGGAATACTAGAAGAAAATATTTTTTTGGATCAAATTTGGAGGCTTCAATTTTTTCCCTCACTTGGCCGAATGGCCCTTGTTGTTCTTCTTCTTCTTCAAGCTTCTTGAAAACTCTAAGTGGGGAGAATGAAAAATGTGCTCTAATTCTCATGTTTTATGTATTAGTATTGGGCTACCTTGTGGGCCTTGGCCCACTTCATGTTGGCCGGCCACTTGGCCATTTTTTCTCAAGCCCAAATCTTTTTGTTTTTTTGTTTTGCACTTCATGAAGATTTATTTTCCAAATTACAAATTTTCCCTTAGCCTCCCTCCATATTTCCATGAGTCATCTTGCGAATTTCCCTTTTTACCCCTAGCCTTTATTAATATTTCCACATCAAAATTTTTTATAACCAACTTATATACCAAACAAGATCAAAATATAGCCTTGTCTTTAACTTGTCGCAATTATCTCAAAATATCCATATGTGCAAAATATGGGATATAACATCCTCCCCCCCCCCCCTTTAGAACATTCATCCTCGAATGTTAAACTAGTCTTATAGGGTCTTACAAGACTTTCGGGGAGGTTCTCTTTTATAGTCATCACATATAATTCATTCACCAATCAGTATAATCAATTAAGGAATTTAGATTACCTGTAGGCATAGGAAACAAGTGAGGGTACTTCTTCATCTCTTCTTCAACATCCCAGGTCATTTCTTCCCGGTTATCATTCCGCCACAATACCTTAACAAAGGCCACATGTTTGGTACGTAATCTTCACTTGATGATCCGATATGGCCACAGACTGTCCCTTGCTCTTACCTGACCCACAGTATTGCATGCCTTTGAAAGAAAGGGTCTAGCCTTTACATACCTTTGCGTCTCCTTATGACTAAACGTTCTCTTTCCAAGCTCATGATTCTACATTCAAGAGAATTCATACCAAGGTTAGGCCATTGGAAACATACTTAAGTTTGAACTAAAGCAACTAAGAGCTAACGAAAATTGGGCAGCATTTCCTTTGTTTCGATAACTTTCTCCATATAATAAAGAACTCCCAAATATCAATAGCAATACCCCTAATACCATCGTCAATAGACTTCTTCAAGTTAAATATTATTTAATTATCAAAACTCCCTTTCAAAGTTATCCCCAACAGCAACTACAACACAACACCATATTTATCTACATATAATACTTCCTCAATATCATTAGTACCACCCACAACAAGATTATACTCATAGCATATTTAGAATTTTCACTCAAGTTAAGTTACTACCCCTAAAATGTCATTAAACCCATATTTGAGCTTCATATTCTACTTTCTTCCCTCATCCAAGTCATTCAACAACCAAGTACTCTTAATAACATGAAATGAATGTAAAACTCAACTTTGATCATATAAAGATGAACTTTGGATGAATGTACTTCACTTGAGAGAAACCCCAACTTCAATACCAAAGGGAATCTTGACTACAAACCCTAGTGAGCTTCTTTGCACTTGATTCTCTTGATTCTTGGTACTTAATCCTTGATTTCTCTTAGATTTGTGTTAAAATAATGGGAGGAATGTTCTAGATCTCTTAAGAGTTGTGGAGAATCTGGGAAATGAGAAATATGAACTTGGGTCACTTATTTATAACAAGAAAATAAAGCTGCCCGACGTGGTTATACGGACACTTATACGGTCTGTATAAGTAACCGTATAATACCACCAAGGACTAACCCTTCTCTTTATAGGTTATACGGACCGTATAAGTGGTCGTATAACTCAATTTTTTTGAAATTGTTCTCGTCGATTCGTTTGACTTCCAATCTTTTTGAAACCTTCTTAGTACTTTTACAACACTTCATTAGCCATTTAAGGAGCCCCATAGATCCTCCTTAAGACATTGCTCAATAATCTTTAACTCGATAGTTGCGAAACCTTCCCAAACACAAATTGTACCTCACTTCTTTCAACGAACTTAGTTCCACCAATTCATGTGACTTCGAAATCTTGAAGTACGCACTCTAAAGCTATAAAATACTCTCCTTAACTTCATTAGAAAATTCATGCTTACCTTAAGCCTGAATTAATCTATTCATAGTGCAACAACTCAAAATTCTGAGATATAACAGTTCTATTGTGCCGGGTTGATGCCATGAGTCGTTGGTAGATATTGGATTATGTTTTTATCATCTTGATTATGATATAGTTGGCATAACCATTTTTGGTATTTGTACTCGGATATATTGTTGGCGAACCCACTGTTGGTACTTGTGATTCGGATATATTATTGGCATACCCATTTGTTGGTACTTGTGATTCGGTTATATTGTTGGTGTACCCACTATTGGTAATTGTGATTTAGTTATATTATTGGCATACCCACTATTGGTGTTTGTGATTCGGATATATTGTGGCTTACCGATTGTTGGTACTTGTCATATTGAGCATGATTATCGATGTTGATCCATGCATTGCATGCACTCTCATTTCATGATACACTACTGCATGGCTGATATTCGAGGTTCATCCCGAAATCGTTATTTGAGTGAAATTGATACTTGATAAAACTCTTTTACTTGAGTGACGTGAGGTGGCCGATATCCGATATTAATCCCGGAATCGTTGATTGCGTGAAATGGATACTTGATGAAACTCTTTTACTTGAGTAATGTGAGAGGTCGATGTCCGATGGTCAATTCCAGAATCGTTGTTGCATGGCCGATATCCGATATTAGTTCTGGAATCGTTGTTAGTGCATGGACTCCGCGGATCCCCCAGGGTGGTGCCAGTGAGAACCCCCTGTGGGCAAAGATCCGAGATCCTGTCTGTTTGTTGGGCAAAGATCCAGGACGGGTGGCACTTAGACTTCGAGAGTCACACTGGGTTGCGCTATTGAGACATCGATATTTTCGTCTGGAGTAAATGTGTACACTGAATTTGCATGGCATTGCATTACATTCATACAATTATTGCATTGCATTGCATTATGATTTGATTGAGATGCTTGGTGATTGTACTGTAATGTTGGATTGGATTGGATATATTTAGACTTGACATATCCGGGATTAGATGCTTTACATAGGCGATGAAGGATACTTGGAATTGATTATATTATCTTATACTTGTTGGTTTATTTGCTTATCTACCTTATTATCTGAATTGTGTTAGCTATGCTTAGTCGATCGATTATGCCTACCAATACTGTTGTCTTGTACTGACCTACACTTGTTGCATTCTTTTATGAATGCAGAGTATCTGGTCGGATCCACTTCTGTGACGCGTGGCTGATGGTCGCCTCAGCTCTATTCTCGAGTTTCCAGAGTGATCATGGCCGTCCGCCGCCTTGAAGACTTTCCTATCATATGTCCTATTTTATTCATAGACACTCTATGTATTAGTATTCCAGATTGTATTATTTCCCTTAGATGCTCTTGTATTATTTAGACTAGACCCTGCGGGTGTTATTATTATTCCTCACTATTCTTTTATTTCTATATATTTATCGTGAGACTTACGTATTTATTCTATTCCGTTGCTTATTTCATTCTTTTATGTATTTATTCATGTGTTGGGTTGAGGGTTCACTTACCGAGGTGGGAAGGTAAGTGCCCGCATGACTTAGGCAGAATAGGTCGTGATAGGGGACACGCACTTATGCCCGTAGGTAGACAGGGAGACAGACCAGACCTTTAGGCTGCTTCATCAGTGATTGCATAGAGGTGCTCCATTTGATCGGGAGCTGCAATAGTTGGTATTACTCTTTTGTGTACATATATGGGTATAGCGGGGTCCTGTCCCGTCTTTATGATTCTATATACCCTTCGTAGAGGCTCGTAGATAGATGTGTATAGCTAGATATCCCTCAATTTTGTCGACAGAACAAACAAGTGCAGAAATATAATCAAAGGCCTTTATTTCAGAATTCTAGTTCCTTAAGTTATCACTAGACTCGCTCCTAGTGTCGGAAAGGAACTAACAGGCGTAAAATGGTCAAAATGTGGGTCGTTACACCAGAACCAGAAAAAATTTAGTTTTTACTCTCACACCTCGAAATCCCGAGACTCTCTTGGAACCTCCCCGATACAAACTAAATATACAACAACAACAACAACAACAACATAATCAGTGAAATCCCACAATGTGGGGTCTGGGGAGGGTAAAGTGTACGCAGACCACACCCCTATCTCGGAAGACAGGGAGGCTGTTTCCGAAAGACCCTCGGCTCAAGAGAAATCACAACGAGAAAGGTTAGATAAGCACAAGCAGTTCAAAGCAGAATGCAAATGAAACTAAAGAAATCGAATAAGTCAAAATAGAGCAGTATGAAAAAAGGGAGCAGTAGCTACCACAGATAAATAAGATAATCGAAGTACAAGAAACCACATATAGTAGCAATAAACAAAGGACAATAGACTATATATCGAAACAACGACTACCTACTAGCCTTCTACTCTAATCTGAGTCCTCCAAAACCTCCTATCTAAGGTCATGTCCTCGGTAAGCTGAACCTACGCCATGTCCTATCTCAACACCTCTCCCTAATACTTTTTCGTCCTACCCCGACCTCTTCTGAAACCATCCATAGCTAACCTCTCACACCTCCGCACTGGGGCATCTGTGCCTCTCCTCCTCACATGCCCAAACCATCTCAGCCTCGCTTCCCTCATCATGTCCTCCACTGATGCTACTCCAACCTTATCCCGGATATCTTCATTCCTAATCCTATCTCGCCTGGTGTGCCCACACATCCATCACAACATTCTCATTTCTGTAACTTTCATCTTTTGGACGTGAGAGTTGTTGACTGCCCAACACTCTGCCCCGTACAACAAGGTCGGTCTCACAACCACTTTGTAGAACCTGCCTTTAAGTTTTGGAGGCACCTTCTTATCACACAACACTCTTGAAGCAAGCCTCCATTTCATCAACCCTGCGCCAATACGATGTGAGACATCATTGTCAATATCCTCATTCTCTTGTATAATAGACCCGAGATATTTGAAACTTCTTTTCTTTGGGATAACCTGGGTACCAAGCCTCATTTCCACGTCAAACTCATGTGTCACGTCACTGAACGTGCACTCCATGTACTCTGTCTTGGTCCTACTCAACTTGAACCCTTTAGACTCCAGAGTTTGTCTCCAAACCTCCAGCTTAGCGTTCACTCCGTTGCGTGTCTCGTCGATCAAGACTATGTCATCCGCAAATAACATACACCAACACTGTCTTCGAAATTGATCATTCTTCTTTCTCTAATCAGATATGTGACTTCATTTGACATCATATCCATGCTTTGCGGAAAAACCTGCAAGCCATCAAAGACGAAAAACAATTCCTGCCCCAGTTTGCACTAGGAAATGTTTTGTGAGTTATCAGTAAAAACTAGAAACTAGTTACTCCAATGGAAAAGAAAACAATGATGGGAATGTATGCAAGGTACAAAAATAAACAAAATTTTGGTTCTAAAATAAAATGCAAGTAGGAAATGTTGTACTCTGTGAAGGCAAGTAAAGAGGAAGGGATTTCGTTTCTTATAATGAAATCAGGGATTGTTGTACCCTGTGAAAGAATGAGAAAATTAGGAGTTTTTGTTCCCTCACTACTACAAAAAGGGTCTTTAGCGACAATTTATTTTCCCTTTAGCGGCAATAGAAATTGCGGCTAAAACCTTTACCGGCAATTGAACATCTGCCGATGTATCTAGCGTCGCTAAAGGTTTTAGCGGAAATTCTACCGAATGCTGGTAAAGACACCAATTATTGCCCCTAATAGTCAACTACTTTTAGCGGCAACTACAATGGCCACTAAAATTTTCTATGAAATGTGTTAAATCATACGTTCAGCAGCCTTTCTAATTGTTGGTAAAAGGACCATCTTTTTGCGGCAATTGTCTATGGAATGTGTTAAACCACCTTTCTTTGTCGTTTATAGCTTCAAAGATCCACTTTCTAACAATCCTAATGCTAAGAAATGTTTGTCTATTTTTCATTCAAGTTGAATCAAATATTTTCAGCACAGTAAGACCTTTAGTGCCTTTAAAGGAAAATATACAAAAGTTTGTAATACAACATACTAAAATCCAATCTAAAAATAACATGTCTTTCATTAAATCCACAACAAAACCAACTTCTAATACATAGTTAAAGTGTCAGCAAAATAAGATAAATAAACCATTTGAATTCAATGTCATTTAAAGTCTAACAAGTTTCACTTTGACTCTTGATCATGATGAAAGTCTTCTAGCTTGAAGATCCATATCTGCACCGAAATGATAGCTAACCAACTTTCAATCTTCGTGCACTCTGAACCAACATTTGAGGAGCTACACCAGACCAAAGGATAAGCCTAATGTTTTTAAAAAGAGCTCCAATGAATGAATCTAACCACTCCCAACACAGAACTATGAGTTGTCAGCATCGCACCAACATGTTTGAAGCTCAGTGCCAAAAACAGTCATAACTGAAACAAAAGAAACATTCATGATTATTGTTAAATGTACAAATGTAGTGAATTCTTCTTTAAAAGAAGGTAAACAAGAATAGATCTTACAGATTACAAGTATTTTCTTCACATAACGAAAATACTTTTCTAAGCAACTCAAACAAGACTAAGTAAGCAAAAGTTAAAAAACAAAACAAAACAATGAATGACTCATCCATAAATTAAAGTACCTCATAAGAATTATTCGAAAACTCCCTTCTCTACTTTGCACATCAAAACAATACAAGAGAAAGCCGAAACGTAAACACAATTCATGGTGGTTAAGGATCTATTAGATAACTAGAAAGCTCTAAACTCACACAAATTAGTATCCATCAATTTAATCTGATATTAATCTAACTCAACTAAGTAAGAAGATGGAATTTTAAACTAATATCGTTAAACATTAACCTATACTATGTAGTACACAAATAAACCTAAATATTATATAGATTATGGAGGTCGACTTGTTGCTTTTTCAACCCAAAAAAAAATGTGTTCTTTACACTTTCAGAATGCGAGTACTTTATAATCCTCCAAGCAGACCAGATATTAGGAGTGAGCTAAAGGTTACTAATATGGCATCGTAAAAAGGTCTTGAATAAGGAGATATTGTTTCTCTCAGCATAACAATAAGCATTGACTCATAAATGGTAGAAATGCCATTCACAATCTAATAGAACTTCTACGCTTTAGAATTTCTTACGTTCCTAATAGAGAAGCACAATTTTGTTATGTGGAAAACTGGATGCTCCGTGATATCAGACAGAAAAGACAAATAATTACAAAATTTATGTGATACTAGACTTTTAGTTGACACAGTAAAAATTTTGGATACCAATTTAAGGGGTACAAAAATATCAAGTCAACACCTTAATTTAGCATCTAATGATTGAAGAATGTTGATGCTTACATGTGGCTCAAGTATGCTCCAAGAACGTATATAAAGTTATATACTCCTATTGTCCAACGAGAAATCTTTACATTCTTGAAGATTTCCTGCATCCATCCAATAGAAACAATATTACACAAAGATTAAAGAAGATTAAATTTGAATCGAGGTAAAAGAAAAGTGGCAGAAATAGTGAAGACGCCCGCTGCATTTGTTAAATTAATGCAGAAAATAATCTTACTTGTTTCCCAACATAAATAGATATCAATGGGCTACTCAGTAAAAACGTTAAAACATCCAACAATCTGCGCAAAACTAGCTTAATTAAACAATTCACATCTCAACATCCTTTTATAACCCGATTATATGATTATTTACGACGTTTAAATATAAAATTTTTCTAATCATGTAGCCATGCGTAGCAGAAAATGAACAAATTCACTATGAAATACAACAGTCAAAATGATGCACAATACCTTATTTTAGCGAATTATAAAAAGTGACAATGTCATCCCCCAGCAGAAAATGCCCAGCCACTTCCCTTTAAAATTAAAGAATAACTTAGTAACTACTCAATAGGTTGACAAATATAGACAACAATATGAGAAGCCATGTAAAAGATTCTAACAACCATTACCATATCAGATAGTAATTAAAATAAAAATTTACCAACTCATTTAAAAAATACTAAGTAAACCATATAAAAGAGTTTCTAGCACTAATGATTTCATAGATGATGAGACTGCAATTTCCTTCCCTTTCCCTATTTTCACAAACATCAAATATCTACCTTCCCTTTGATGGATGGTAAGAGACAACTTTAGATAAAATGCAACTATGAATTATTGTACCCTGTGAAGCCATAACAAAAGGTAGGGGATTTTGTTCCCTAAAATGCAAACAGGGATTGTTGTACCCTGTGAAGGCATGGAAAAAGAAACAGTGGTTATTGTACCCTAAAAATGTAACCAGGGAATGCCGTACCCTATGCAGTCATGTAATAAAAAGTAGGGGATTTTGTTACCTAAAATGCAACCAGGGATTGTTGTACCCGGTGAAGTCATGTAATATAAAGTAGGGGATTTTGTTCCCTAAAATGCAACTAGGGATTGTTGTACCTTAAGAAGTTATAACAAAAGGTAGGGGATTTTGTTCCCTAAAAAAGGCAACCAGGGAATGTCATACCCTGTGAAGTCATGTAATAAAAAGTAGGGAATTTTGTTCCCTAAAATACAACCAGGGACTGTTGAACCTTGTGAAGTCATAACAAAAGGTGGGGGATTTGGTTCCCTGAAATGCAATTAGAGATTATCATACCCTGTGAAGGCATGAAAAAAGTAGGGGTTTTCGTTCCCTAAAATGCAACCAGGGATTGTTGTACCCTGTGAAGGCATGAATAAAAGGGGTTTTTGTTGCCTAAAATGCAACCAAGGATTGTTGTACCCTGTGAAGTCTTGAAATAAGAACTAGGGGTTTTTGTTCCCTAAAATGCAACCAAGGAATGTCGTACCCTGTGAAAGCATGAAAAGAGTAGGGGCTTTCGTTCCCTAAAATGCAACCAGGGATTATCGTATCCTGTGAAGGCATGGAAAAAGTAGGGGTTTTTATTCCTAAATGCAACCAGGGATTGTCGTACCCTGTGAAGTCATGAAATAAGAAGTAGGGGTTTTTGTTCCCTAAAATGCAATCAGGGACTGTTGTACCCCGAAGTCATGAAAAGAGTAGGAGTTTTTGTTCCCTAAAATACAACTAAGAATTGTTGTACCTAATGAATATTTGAAAAAAGTTGTCATTTTTGTTCCCTAAATACAACCAGGGAATATCGTACCCTGTGAAGTCATGGAAAAAAAAAAGTAAAGATCTTTTTTCTTCCTAAAATGCAACCAGGAATTGTTGTACCCTATGAAGTCATGAAAAAGTAAGGGCTTTTGTTCCCTAAATGCAAACAGGGAATGTCGTACCCTGTGAAGTCATGAGAAAGTTTTTTTTAAATGGCCTGGTTTTTTAAAACTTAGGAACTTTGAAACTCTTTTTTTTTTTAATTTCTTTTTAAACTAAAATTTCTAAAAAGCACTGCCCCAGTTTTGAAACTGAGGAACTTTGATTTTTTTTTTTTGAAATGGATTTAAAAAAAAAATATATATGCCCCAGTTTTGATCTTTTGGGGATATGAGAATTTTATTTAGCAAAGCCGATCCTCATTGTAGGATTGCCTACGTATCCTGCCGTAGCAAGAATTAGGCTGAACATTGTTCAGAAAAAAGTTTTTATTTTATTTTGTTGTTTTTTCTTCTTGTTTTTTTTTCTGTTTTTTTTTTCTTTCAAAAGGGTGACTTTTGTAAGTAGCACTAGTGAATTCATTAGTTTAGCATATCTTGACTTCAGTTGGCACCAACTATTAGTATTATGTATGGAAAATCACCACTGATTACTTTTGGACGAACCGGAGGTCAACTTAGAAGTGATTCCTATAGATTCAAATGATACCTCAAACATACTTAAGTATTGACAAGATCTATTCATCGTGCATCAATTAGAGGCTTTGAATTCTTCATATCCTCATGTTTCAAGTGCCCTTACCACAAGTAAAGTCCTAATACATACTCAATAGAAGCATTTAGATCTTAGGACATTCAAGAAGTAAACTCAAACTCGGAAGGATGTTCAATGCACAATTGAGATGTCATATGCTTGGCCTTCATGTAAGTATCCACTAATGTGAGGACACTCAGAAAGGGATCAAGTAGGAATTGTCATTGGATTGTAATGTTGGTTTAAGGAGAAAGGATATTTTCTTGGGATACAATGACTATTCCCTCGTGAGCGCTACACTTTGCTTTCAATGTTTTTGCACTTTCTCACTTTGTCTTCATTTTCTTTGTCGCTTCTTCTTTTTTTCTTTCTTTGATTTTTCCTCTATATTTTTATTTTTTTTGAGTTTTCCTCCTATTTTTGGTTTTTTGGTACAAGAGGCTCCTTTCAAAGAGGCTCCAAAAAGAAGAAAGAGAAATAGAAGAAAAAGATAGGTTAGACAAGATTGAGTAGCAAGGGCAGATGTTGGTGGAAACCCTGGTGAATCTATAGAAGATGACATCGGGATGCAAGAAAATGGGGAAGGTTCTGGGAAATTCTTTGTAATGGCTAGAATTATGGATGCACAACCTGCTAGCAAGGTTCCTAGTAACAAGAACCACGCTGCCTCAATGCAAATAGATATGCTAGCCTCTAGGACATTCCATTAATGCTGAAATAGGACAAACTGGAGACCCTGGGGTCTCACGTAACCCCCCATGATCATTGCTGCTAGGAAAATTAGGGGCAAAATTAGCCCCTAAAGCAGAAAGAGGTGACCCTCTTTTTGAAAAATCCAGAAACTAGAGTTCAGGAACATAAATCTCAGCTGCACTAGAGTGGAATACTTGTTGTAACTATCCAATGGAACCAAATGGGAGGATATGGTTATTTTTGTAAGCTTAGTTACAATTACAGGTGATCAAGGTTGAGGAGCAGTTTATTCATTGTGATCTTGTTGATCTAGCTATATCCTTTGAAATTGAATTCACAATTATGTATGCAAAGAATGATGTTCAACAGAGAACTATACTATGGGGTGAGTTGAGGCAATTGGGAAATAACATTAAAGGTGCTTGGCTGTTAGCTGGTGACTTTAACAATGTAATATCTAGTGAAGACATAGTTGGAACCCCTGTAACACCTACTGAGACTCAAGAATTTAGAGAGTGCATTGATAATCTTCAGCTCACTCCTCTAAGGTCTAAGGGGTGGCACTTTCACTTTTCGCAATAAATAGCAACATGATGATAGGGTATATACTAAAATTGATTGTCATGGAGTGTATCACCTCAGTCTCTTATTCTTTAGTATTGAATAGGGATCTTACTAAACCTTTCCAGGGTAGAAGAGGGATCAAGCAGGGTGACCCTATGTCCCTCTACCTCTTTGTTATTGCAATGGAGTACTTGCAAAGAGAAACTCAATATAGTAGCCATAGATAAAAAATTCAAATTCCATCCCAGATGTAAAAAGCTAGGAGTGATGCGTATATGCTTTGCTGATGACCTGTTAATTCTTTGTAAAGCTGACATTTATTCTATTAACCTGCTCCAAGAAGCTTTTCACAGGTTCACTTGCCTCTGGTTTACAAGCTAATACTGACAAAAGTTCTATTGAAATGTCTGGCGTAAAGGATTCTCTTAAACTGGAAATTTTGAATACCTTGGGGTTTTGTGAGGGACATCTACCCTTCAAGTATCTTGGTGTTCCCCTATCCTCAAAGACATTGACTATTGCTGAATGCTTACTGTCATGACCCTATTCGTGAATCGTGATGGCACCTACACTGTCCCCCCAAGAAGGCAAACCATTCCCCAATTCATTTTAATCATTGATAAGATTTATGCGGAAATAAACAGTGATTTAGCTAATAGATTCAAATTATATAAATGACAAGTGCGGAAGTAATAACAACCCCAAAATTTGGTATGGACTAGTACAGAGCCACTATTACATAGATATAAGTCTGATAGGAAGTATAAATCTCAAATATCAATACTATCTCAAGAATATAAAGTAGATAGTTAAATATAAAGAAGAGTCTCTGGGTTGCGGATCTAGCCCAAAAGCTCACCTAGAATCTCTGTCGAGTAGACTCGGATCACTCTCGAGGACAAAAACTGGAACTAGTAACAGACTCTGCACTCAAAAGAAGAGTACAACAAGAGTAGCATCAGTACAAACAACAATTACTGAGTAAGCATCATAGGCCGACTAAGATTAGTTCACGCATATAAGCATAAAATCAACAACATAAGCTGATAGGCACATAATACCCAAACCAAGGTCACAGAATATCCCATAACTGAATCACAACCTAAGATGAAGCTTCTAAAGCACAAGTCTGTCGAGTCTCAATAATCTCAAACGATAATCACAAATCCAAGTTCTAAACCTAGGCCGAGTCACTACAATGATACGACCAGACCATATCAAATCATATGTCAAGAGCCATATGATGATGGAGAATAAAATGTAATGATGTGCAATGCAATGCACTGGCCAAATACTTTAAACCTGTACACACATGCTATAGGCATTATTCTCACAATAGTCATGAACCGCGGGATACCCATGGTGTCCATGTACCACTCGCTCCGGAACATACCTTGGATCACGAGATCACGAGTTCACAAATAGGCCACTAGCTCCCCCCCCCCCCCCCCCCCCCCGATCAAATATGCCTTATATATATAACAAGATAGGCCACATCCTCACCCCCTGTCAGATGTGCCTTATATATATATATATATATATATTGTATGCAAGATTAGTATTCAAAATATGGTTCAAGTCTAGAACCCCAATATGAAATACCAACTCAAAAGTAAGCATGATAAATCAATGAAATCAAATGCCAATGGAAGTGCAAGTCACAATGCCATAAGCCATATCAGAACTTAGATAAATCAGCTTAACCATGAAATGAATCATACAAACCATCTCAATGAACATAAAGAGTCTATGACGCCCTTTACTTCCAAATATAGCTAGTACACCTCACAACTAAGTCTTGTGTCACCCAAGTACTCCATTTTCTCATGTATCATCATCATCATCAGTACCAAGTCATAATTAAATATCAATATACATGTGAAATGAGAATGTATGTCACACATGATATCATCATAATTATACAACACGATTCAGGCCTAATCTCATTATCCTTCCTTTCTCTGATGATAAATGACACAAAAAGAGAGAAATGAGTGCACCGCGTATCACAACACAACAATTAAGGCAACAAGCCTAATCACAATAATAGGGCAACAAGCCACAATCATCCAACCTAATAGAATACAATCCCAAATCACCACAGTAAAAATACAAATACACCATCACAATGCATAAATAATGGCGACAAGCCCACAGAGTCAGAAGTCATACCAACCTAGGTAATATCCAACCAGATATCATGTTTGAAGACCTAATCACACTTTCTCCTATTAATTTTACACAATGTATAATTGATCAAATTCTAACTAAGGTAATTCATAACCTACCTCGAATGCAGAACAGGAGCCACGAACTACTCCACACGAGGCTTCTGTTTCCGTACCACCTCAGAACGATGATAGTCCCCAAAGATAATACCACCAAGTCTCTTCAATATTCGCCTCCCCAGTTCTTACAATTAGGTTTTCAGAGTTTTGGACTAGTGATTCGAACATAGGAATATAAAATGAGTTTCTAGTCCCGTCAATCCACCACAGCGATCAGATGGATCTCCATGGCGGTCCCGCCATGGTGGTCAGACCATCCGCTATAGTGGAAATAATTAAAACCCAATCCTTCGCCAAGGCGGTGAAGACTGCACCATAGCGGTCCCGCTATGGCGGCCAGACCATCCGCCATGGTGAGTAACATTAGGTTCAGGTCATCGCCATGGCGGTCAAGACCCCACCATGGCAGTCTCGCTATGGCGGCACTAAGCTCTTCATCGCAGTCACACCAGAACCAGCAAAAATCCGATTTTTCACAAGTCTATCCCGAAATCCCGACATCAATCCGAGGCCCCCGATACACAAAACAGATATGCACAAACACATAAAAACACGCTACGAACTCACCCGTGGCCTCAGATTTTACAACGAAATTCCAATTTACCAATTCAATCCCCAAACAGATAAAATCAAGTTTCCAACCAAGTATCCAAAATACAACCCAACACCTCGAGAATCGAACCATCTATCCTACCAAGTCATAATCAACCCTCCGGACCTCATGGAATAGACAAAAATTCAAAAAAAGGTTCATTTACCCAAAAGTCAACTATATGTCAAATGCTTTCACTTAAGGATTCTAAATCCTTCAGTTTTCACTAGAAACACTTTATAATATCGGGAATTGGTCAGTAGGGGCAAAATGGTCAAAAAGTACATAATGGTCTAATGGGTTATTACACTTACCTCTTGTGGAGAAAATTACTATAGAATCAAATGCTGGCCAGCAAAATCACTCTCTTATGCTGGTGGACTCCGATTGATTATGTCTGTGGGGTTTGGCATTAAAACTTTTTGGGCATAGATTTTTCTTCTACCTAAAAGAATAATGAAATTGATCAATAGCATCTGCAGATCCTTCTTGTGGACCGGGGATGATATCATCTCCAAGAAAACTCTAGTTTCTTGGGAAAAGACTTGCTTACCAAGAGCAGTGGGTGGACAAAATGTAATGAATCTAGAAAACTGGAATAGAGCTGCCATTATTAAGAAGCTATAGGAAATCTCTAAAAAGTAATTCCTTTGGGTTAAATGGGTCCCCATGTATTATATGAAGGGTTGTAAAGTAGAGACTTTCACTATTCCAAGTTCAGCTCATTGGACTTTCAGGGAATTTCTACTGCAAGCACCAACTCTTCAAGGAGATATCTATCGCAGATTTCACGCAGTGGTGAGTCAAGCAAGATTCTCCATCAAGAAGATGTATATCTCAATGATTCCCCAGCATACTCAAGTCCCTTGGAAGAGCACTGTTATGTATCATAGTGTTTATCCAAGACATAGGTTTATACTTTGGTTAGCAGTTTTAAATAGGCTGCCTATTGTTGAAAGATTTCTGAAGTTTGGCATTCATGTTGATCCAATATGTGTATTTAGTGGCAGAGCTGATGAAACTTTTATCCATCTGTTCTTTGATTGCAGCATTGTCAAAGGTTTACGGAGACGAATACTTGTTTAGCTTGGTTTTCACAGAACTATAAGGACATGACAAGAGGAGTTGCAACATGGGCAAAAAGAAAATCTTGGCAAGGTGCTATACTCTTTGGCGTGTGTGTAACCACGATATGGAGAGAAAGAAATCAGTTGAGGTTTCAACACAACCACTTTAATGCTGACAGACTCTGTAGAGAACTGGCTATACACGTTCACATCAGAGGAAGGACACGGAAAAAAGGGTAAAAATGCCTGCTTCAGCTGAATTCAATACCTTGAAGCTTACTATTGCTGCTGCTTAGTTCTTACTGGATAGAACCTGAGTTTTATTATGCTTTCTATTTGCTTTGTAATGTTTACTAATAGTGTGCAGTGACTCCTCTATGAGTTTTGAGTCCTAGGTTGTTTTCTTGTGAAACATGGAGTTTGACCCTGTTTGGTTCTGTAAAGATCACTTTTGGTATAAATAATTTTTTTTTATTTAACAAAAACAAATTATTAATAAGTACACAAATCTACTTTATCTATAGCACCTAGTAAATCTTGTTTGGCTAAATAATTCTTTCATTGTTAACCCCAAAGATCATGTATAGCATGCCTTACATCAGTTCCTGACGCAAATAAACAAAAATAAATATTCTTACTAGAATTATTGATCATATCCAGTATACTAAAACCATCATAAAAATAATCAGTTGCATATCTCGTATATGCCAAAATACAAACAGGATATATTATGAGGCATCATAGACACATCTTAAACTTTAAGAGTGTTTTGCTCTTCTAGGTCATACTGGATATTACGTCACCGTTTAGCTTTTCATTTATGTTAAGTTGGGCGACTAATATTCTCGTATCAGGTGACATATTGATAACAAAGTATAAACCATTTGAGACATTTATGTACATTTTTAGGTGCCTAAAATTCATATACATGCCGTTCCTCTAAATAATTAACTGTGTTAAGATTTATTTCACATTAGATTCAGAATCAAAAGTCACTAAGTTCCCAATCATCATCTGAATTCTAGTATGTCGTAAATCTAACACAATCAATCATCTAAAGAACTCTCATCTTAAATTACTTACATTCAAGACCAAATAAACAACATTAACATAAATGTTTTCATAATAAAAAAAACTTGGGCTCGTAAAAAATAGGCAAACACGTGTACATGTATTCATGTTATATACACACACATGTATGTATCCCTTTAGGATTATAAAAGAGTTTCTTCAGAACTCACGTTTTAATTCCTCCTCCCCAACAAAAGAAAAATAACGCTTATTTCATGTCATTTAAACAAGAACGCAAAATTCTCTTCTTCTTCCCTGTAGAACTTTTATAGAGGATTAGGGAAGTGAAAGCACTCCTCAAAATTGTTCTTTGGAGCAATAGATTGTAACAGGTACGACTTAGATTGTGAACTTTACGGTGCGGTTCATGTTTATAACATGTGATTAAACTGTCGACTAGTGAAACAAACATATGGATCTTGGGAGAACTATGTGTTTTTAGATTGTTGTATTTTCTTTCAATTATTAAAAAAAAATGTCAATTTAGTTATATCTTTAACTATCGCGCGAAGTGCAGTGAAATTCGCTTGTAATATATATTTCCTTCTTATCTTAAAGAGTAATTGATTTGGTAGTGTTATGTTAGAATATAGTCAACCTAATATGTTTTGAAAGTGTATTATCATATAATTTGTAAAATTTCCAACAAAACTGAATAAATCGAAAAAATCATAACATCGACAAAAACCGAAGCGATAAAAAGATAGACTTAATAGGGCTGGTTTGATTCCAAAATTTGAAAACCAACTTAATTGGTTTAATTTCTTTTTAGAGAAAAACCAACACAAACCGAACCGTGAACATCCCTATGTGTGGGAATGACGACGACAATGCTTCCTAATTTATATATATTTTTAAATTTTAAACTGGTGTAAATTTTTTAATTTGACAATTATTTGTATCTATCTTGACGGCTTTTTCCCATCTATGAAATTTAGTTAATTATTATTTTAGATAATTTTAATCCAATGGGCATAAATGATTTCATTTATCGACATGATTATAAAGCGACATAAAATTTAATTGATACATTAAGATTATAATACGTGGGTAATAAATCTATTCAGGCAAATTAATCTAAAAAAGTTTCTGTTCACTTTACAAAAATAGATCTATCACCAAGAATGTCACGACCCAAGCCGGAGGGCCATACGGGCACCCAGGAACTACCTGTTGAGCACCGCTAATCATGCTTTCACATCATACTCATGAACAAGGGTGGACCCCGAGGGTCATCAGATGACAATCCGCTAGATCATAAGAGAACATTACTGAAAAGGAACAAGCCCAAAGGACATACGTGTATAACTATGTTGGACAAAACTGTACAAGCCGACAAGCATTCATAGACAACTGTGTAACAAAATATAGGCGGGGGGGGGGGGGGGGGGGGGGGGAGGTGGGGGAGGGGGGTCATACAATGTCTAACTATACCACAACTATCTACAAGCCTCTAATAGAGTACATGACATAACAAGGTCGGGACAGGGCCCCGCCATACTCGTATGTACAATAAAAATATACAACGTACCAAAACATGACTGCAACTCCGAGACAAGTGGAGTGTTCCAATATCAGTTGGACGACAACCTACTAAGGTGGATCGTCAACCTCTCTATCTGAACCTGCAGGCATGAAATGCAGCGTCCCCCAAGGGAAAAGGATGTTAGTATGAACAAAGTACTAAGTATGTAAGGCATGAAAGTAACATAAAGAAGACATGAAAGTACATTGGATAAAGGGAACTACCTGTATATATATCGGCCATATCATATCGGCCTCTGTGGGCATAATCATCATCATATCGGCCTTTGTGGACATAATCAAAATCATATTGGCCTCTATGGGCATAATCATTATCATATGACCAGCAGATCAGGTAGTAGTGCATATATAACACCGTATCCTTCCCCAAATATATATATATATATATATATATATATATATATATATATATATACATATATGTGTGTGTGTGTGTGTGTGTGCAAGAATATGATAAGAGTACATCCTGAATCTGTCGGAGTGACAGAAGGTCATTACACCTCCGAATATTGTTATGAGATGGCATTTTCAACAACATGTGACTCTATGTGTAACGACCTGTTTGGTCGTTATTGTATTTTTGACCCTTTTTACCCTTTTACGACTGTTATTA